>NC_048319.1:3961741-3990728 GCF_013100865.1 Trachemys scripta elegans | reverse complement strand
GATAGATAGATAGATAGATAGATAGATAGATAGATAGATAGATAGGGAGGTGTATGGGGATAGATAGATAGATAGATAGATAGATAGATAGATAGATAGATAGATAGATAGATAGATAGGGGGGTGAATGGGGACAGATAGATAGATAGATAGATAGATAGATAGATAGATAGATAGATAGATAGATAGATAGATAGGAATCTGCCTATTACACTGGTGCTCCCTTTGCCCAGAGCTGGAGGCAAGAGCATAAGAACATAAGAACGGGCCTAGAGGAGCACCTGCCTGTGTCCTTAACCCAGCCCCCAGTCCTAGGACAGGAGGGATGAGCTCAGTGCCGTGGGTGGATCCCCGCCTCGGTGGTTAGGGCGGGGGGAGGATGCAGGCCTATTTGGTAATTCACACACCAGTGACTTCTTGTCTGCAGCGTGTTTCTGGGGCCTGCGCAAGCCTCCTCCACGCCCAGGGCTGGGATTCCCAGCCCCCCCCACACCCTCCACTGCTGCGCTGGGTTAGATTCTTCCTCTGCTGACGGGCTCCCCTTGTGACACCCTCCCTCTAGCAGTGCAAATGCTGCTCAGAACACAGGCACCAGCCCAGGTGGAGCTTACAGCCGAGCTGGCCTTTGGGAAGAGTGATCCACGGAGCCAGGTTCTCACCCCAGCTCTGGGAAGGGGAGTGAGGGGGTCTAGCGGGTTAGAGCGGAATGGGGCTGGGAGCCAGGACGCCTGGGTTCATCTCTTGCTGTGTGGCTCTGGGCAAGTCCCTTCTGGGACACAACTATGCCCTGGCAAGGAATATTACAGCAGTGTCCAGCCACCTCGCTACTTCACTGACGGGCTCTCCCAACAGCTAAAGCCCAGCGTGTTCTCTTGGGGAGTGTGAGACGTTTGTACAGATACGTCACACGCAGAATATTGGGTTCCAAACCCAGGGAGGAGAAACTTGTCACCTGCAGCAGGGCGGGTCTCCGAGCTGACTCAATGCACACTGAGAACAAGTCACATCTGTCAGCTCGGCCCCGCCCTGTGGTCGTGAGTCCTCCTGGCCACCTTGGGTAACCCCCAAACAGCGTCACACCTGCCCTGCGCTGCGGCTCACTCGACACCCCCACGCAACCGGGCCGATCAGGATCAGCTCCGTGGGCATCCGGGTCCCAGAATGCACTGGGCCCTCTGGGCGCCAGCCGGAGAATCCCAAGGCCTGGCCTGTTAACTCCGCAGCAGATGCCGGGATTAATGAGCTAAGGGCAGAGCTGGAAATAAACAGGGAGATAAAGGGGGGTCATCTGGCAACTGGGAGAGAAGCAAACGGCCAAGCCTGGCTGGATCAATTCACTTGCTCCTGGACAAGATCTCCCCAGGGTCACCTATGGATCCCAGGATCTCCCAAGCCACCCCACCCCACCCCAAAGGGGGGGACCTGACCCTCACGAGCTGCGACCCTGCCTCCCTAGGAGCAGACAACAGGGGAGGGCTGGGTCATCCCGTTAAAGAGACACAGAGCAGCTCTGGCTGCAGAGGAATAAAGCACTGAGAAGAGAAGAGACTATTTCCTGTATGACGAATGGAACATGCCTCCCGCAACAGAGGCCCAATGCTGCTGGAGATGGGGCCCTGACCCCTTGTGGCTGCTACCGATCTCCCTCCCCACCCTGGGGGGGGGTCTGTTACTCCCAGAATCCTGGCCAGGTTCCAGCTGGAGACACTTACATCCCATCTCCCCCAAAATCCCCTCTATAGCTGTTGTTGTTTTGTGTTGTCAAACAGCTGCCAGCTCTCACTCCAGGGGGGCTGCACTGCAGTGGTGGGTGGGAATGCTTAGATAAGGACGGATGAATTGCTATCTGTCAGTTAGCCAGATACAGTTGCATTGGGACCCTTGGCAAGTGCTTAGAGTTATTTTTATTTCCAGAGCTCTGGGAGGGCCAGAGACTCCCATGCTTCCAGGCATGAGCCAACCCGTAAATCACAGGGGTCAGGAAGGAAATTTCTAAGGGGGAAGGTTGTTCCATTATTGTCACTGCAGGGTTTCGCACACCTGCCTCTGTCGCAGCTGGTGCCAGCCCCCATCAGAGAAGGAACGCTGGGCTAGACGGGCCGTGGGTCTCATCCTGCCTGGTAGTTCCTATCTTCCTCGCTTGGTGTTTATCTAGGCCTATTGTCTGTTAGGGGTTGGCAGGATCCTGCAGTTACAGGTGGTGATACCACGACGTGCATCAACGGGGACAGATATCTGGGGAGATGACCCCCACATTGCTGCAGGCTTGGGCCAGGCCTCAGTGAAGGTCTGTCCTCCAATCTGGCCTGTCCACATGGTCTCTTCTCCTCCACTTACCTGAGTGCTGCCGATGCCCCAGCCAACACTCAGCCAGGCCAAGAGCAGGACGGTCCCCAGGGAACTGTGCCTGCAAAAAGCCAGAGAGAAAACTCAACGGGGATTCCAGCGTTTGCCCTGCCCGGCACGTCAGCCCCCCAACTCCCCGCTAGGCGGCAAAATCTCCCACACTCCCTGCCCCATGGAACTTATACAGACCAGGCAAAGGAAGCATTTTGAACCCCCATTTCATGGGTGGGTGGGGAGAGTTGTGGCCCAGGGAGGCGAGTGACTCACCCAGTGTTGCACAGAGAGGCTGTGGGGGAGCTGGGAACTGAACCCAGGTCGTCTGGGTCCCAATCCAGTACCTGACCCACAGTCAGTCACAATGCTGGCCCTGGCACACCTGAGATGCCATGGGCCGAGGCTGCTGTTCCAGCCCAGACAGGCATGGGGGAGCCAGCGAGAAAGGCCAGGCTGGAGTAATTCTGCAGATTCAAGGAGGCTGGAGAAGCAGCCAAAGCTACTGAGGTTGGCCGGTTCTTAGAGGCACCTGGGGGAACAGGGATGGGGGGGATCTCTGGAGTGTGTATCCCCCCCTTAGTTACCCACATTCATATCTATAGGTGCATGAGAGACGGGATCCCTGCAAAGCACGCTTGGCTTGGCCCCGGCCCTTCCCCCACTCCCCTGAGATTTCGGCCTGAGCCAGACAAGACACACAGAGATAAGACAAGACACAACAGCTCAGGTGTGAGATCATCGGGGAGGGGAACAAGGTGGGGTGGATTCCTGCCAGCCATGGGGGTGGCGGTCTGACTGGAGATGTGGGGGAGGAGGGTCTGGGATGAAAAATGTGGGGCCAGATTTTGACCCTCTCCCCTGCCCCTCCAAAACAAATGTATTTGTGTTTTTTTTGAGGGGGGGAGTCAGTTCAGACCATTGTGGGGGGGGGGTCAAGCTATGAAAGCTGCATCCACATCTGGGCTCCAGGCCCAGACCCCACAAATCTGGAGGTGTTTGACGGTGGGGTGAGGGTAGGCCCACCCTAAACTTGGGTGAGAGAGCAGAGAGACAGGGCAGAGAGGAGGCTGGTCCAACCTTGGAGGAGGTGTGGTGGTGTGTGAAGTGTGTGTGTGGGGGGAAATGGGGTGGGGGCTGGGAGGGGCGGAGGAGACAAGAGCGGAGAGGCCAGGCGCTTCGGACGCGGGCCGGCCTCATGGGTCGGGCACTGGCCTGCGACTGGGATCTAGGTTTGATCGGAGTCTGTGCCACTCCCCGGGGGAGCTTGGCGGGTCACTTCTCATTCCCCATGGGCCATTCAGCTCCTGGTCGCTCTGCCTGCCTGGAGAACAGCCCGACGGGGAGGAATTGCTCCGCTGGCTGCTCCGTCCCTTCCCCCCCCAGCCCCGTGCGGCACTGGCAGGACAGGGCAGCGGTGGGATCCCATGGCCCCCGCTGGGAACCGAGCCGAAAGCGAGAGGTGAAACCCTGAGCCACTGATAGAAGAGTCAAGGCTTCGAGCTGAGTCATGCAGCCAGCCTGGGCTGTGCAAAGCGGGAGGCACCCGAGGAACGCCACATCCACTCAGCCCCCAGCCCTGCACAAAGGCTACCAGGGGCTGGGATCTGTCCCTAGAATTTCAAGACCAGAATGCTTCTAGAATGTGCCGGCTGCTTCTAGAGTGTAGAACCTACATAGTGGCTAGGAGGCTCATGCCCACCAGTTCATCTTGGGTTCTAGAGCATTTCAGAACTCAGGGCAGGGCTCGGGTGCCTGGCGCTGCACCCCAGACAGACAGACACACATACACAGCGTTCCTGCCCCAAAGGGCTTGTGATCTAAGGGAGCGCTAGCCTGCAAACCCCCCCACCCCCGGCCAGCCTATCCTGCGTGTTCTAGAATTTAGAACACATTAGAACCGAGCCGGGTTCTAGAATGTAGCCGCCACGGGCTCACGTGGGGTGCGAGAAGGCTGGGTCCCCTAGGCCTGCACATGGATCTGGGTTGAAGCGACATGCTCACGGGGTGGGATTCGAACTCGGCGGGTTCTAGACTGCACCCCACTTAGAATTCCTG
The DNA here is from genome assembly GCF_013100865.1 of Trachemys scripta elegans. NCBI lineage: Eukaryota > Metazoa > Chordata > Testudines > Emydidae > Trachemys > Trachemys scripta. The sequence continues at coordinate 3,986,333 of NC_048319.1, read as the reverse complement.
GAGCTCTGAAACATAGAACCCTCCTCCGAACAGTGTCCGGTTTGAGGGATTCCATTGCTATGCAGGGGAGAACAAGCAATGCGTTTGCCTTGAAAAATTCGACATTAACCACCCCTCCTCCCACCCCCGGCTGCCCTGGGTTTTCCCGCAGAAGTTCAGGCCGGGAAAGTCCTGCGGGGGCGTTGTCTCCATCCGTCCCTGCTCCCTCCGCCCGGCTGACACAGGGAGCTTTCACAGATGAGTCCCGCCGTTGTTCAAAAGAGGAGTCCGACGTGAAACAAGCGGAGGTGCGACTGGGGGTATAGTTTTGTGTCTGGTCCCTTTGCAGGCCCCAGAACAGAACACGCTGACCGGAGCCCTGCCAGGATGGTAGCCTGGGCTGGTGATGGTTTCACTCGCTGGGCCACACCCTACCCTGCTCTCTAGTGATACACAGGGAAGGAAGGTGGAATCCAGCCCACGGGGCAGAAACAGTCCTGCACCTGGACACACATTTGGCCTGATTCTCCTCGCACTCACGCCAGAGGGGGACGGCTTGGGTGAGGGAAGGTGGCAGGATCAGACCCGTTCACCCCCCTGAGATGCCCTCTGGGTGTGCCAGTGCTGGCGAGTTAATGCCATGCCTGTGTGTGAGGGTGCTGGAGGGGCAAGGATCCCCAGCTCCTGGAGGTGCCCTTGTTAACCTATCCTCACTGCACGGGAGGTGATCAGAGACTGCAGCCAGCAGATCACCAACCCCTCCGTGTGCCAGGGCACTGAACGTCATTGCACCAGCACCTGGCACACTGGCGGCCCGTGCCAGGCCGGACGGGGCGCCGTCTGCGTGCAGAGCTCACCCACGGAGTCCATATGAAGCTCTGGGGTACGGTGGGGGGAATTCTCCTTTGATCTCACAGGCTCCGGTCGAGCGGGTTTTAGCGGAGCCTGAAGTGTTCCTGGTTCAGTATCTCAGCAAGCTGCATCAGCTGCGGATGCTCCAACTGGGACACGACAAGTTTTCTCATGTGGCCGGGGGCGGGGGGGACATACACACGTAAGAACTCTCCCCACTTCTAAGTCACAGTGAAACCCACACATCACACCCTGCCCCCCCCCCCGCCTTAAGCAAGCACCTTACGCTGCCCCAGCCCAGGTCAGTTGGAGCTCACAGACCATCTCAGTGACTTGCCTCACGTGTGCTGGCGGACGTTTCCCTGTGCTGTTCCTCTCTCTAAGCTGAGGGCGGGGAAGGATCAAGGAGTTAGAGACGGGCGAGGGCTGGGAGTCAGGACTCCTGGGTTCTGTTTGCTGACCATGAGCAAATCACTTCCCTGCTCTGTGCCTCGGTTTCCCCATCTGTTCAATTTGGGGCTAATAACATTTGTGGATGTGGTGGGGCTCCCATGGCTAGTGCTCGTCACACATCTGAAGAACCTTCAGACGAGAGGGGCTAGAGAAGGGCAGATTGCAAAGGGTTAATAAGGAAGAAATACTCTTACCAGATGCTCTGGGAGCCCATGGTCAGCTGGCTGGATGTCAGGCCCTCCTGGCTTTCTGTGCCCGCTCCTCTCCTTCCGCTAATCCTGACATCAGGTGGGCGCTTTGCCATCCCAGCTCCCACCTGTATCTCCTGGATGCTGGTGGCTTGGGCTCACTGCCCAGAGGGGAGCTGGGAACTAACTGTCCCAGGTGCTTGACCTTCTCCCAAAGATTTCAGCCTCTGATCAGACCTGAGCACCCGGACGGAGACTTGCGCACGGGTGAGAGTCCAGCCCAGCTCCCCTCTCCAGAAACTCCTGCGCTCTCATTCCCAAGCAGCCCGTAGCCTTGGAGTTCGGCCCGCGTCGGCTTGGACGGCGTCCCATGTGCTGATCCTCCCGGGGGCTGGTGTGTGTGGGGGAGGTGGGGGCCGTGCTGGGGTAACTGGTTCCTGGGTTTAGCTGTCCCAAAACGCTGGGGGAAGGCGTGTTCTCTCTCCCAGCCGCGCAGCGTCCCGTGCGGTTCCTCGGGGAGAGAGTCCTTCTCCTTTCTCCTCCCCTTACGTCGTTTCACTTTTTAATGCTCTGATCCTGCCTACAACAACTGGCGTTATTAATATTCATACCGAAAGGTGCACATGGCCGTCCCGGTTTCCCACTTAACCCTTGAGGGCCCGTGCTGCTGTGACAGGGAACGCGCCGCGGCCGGGCCCTTCCCTACAGGGAGCAGGGCGAACTGGCTGGGTGAGTCCGAAGTGTTTTCCCCTTTCGGAGGAAAATGCTGAAAAAAACCTGCTGATTTGTTTCTATCCTGCCGGGTTTGGAGCCAGGGCAGAAAGGGTAAGTTAACCCTTTGATCCATGGCATTTTCCAGGCTGCCGGCCAAACCTGCCGTTGGGAGGGGTTGGGCCGTATCAGCTATAAATAAATACACAGGGCCAAATTCAGAGCTGGTGGAGGAGGGTGCCAAGCAGGCCAAAGCCAGGGGTGACGTAAATGACTAGTGGAAGCTCCTCAGCTGGGGTCACACAGGCCTGCTCCTGATCGTGCTTTGGCCCCGGTGTAAATCAGGATGGAGCCGCGCCGGGGTTAGGGAGCGGGGTCCCCCAGTCTGCCAGCCAGAGGGTTTGCAAGGGCTGTGCAACTCTCAGCGGCCAGGAGGGGAAGAGGACAGGGTAGGGGGAGAAACTACCCCAGACGCCCTCCTGTCCTGCCTGGTGCTCCCCCATCCTGGCCCGTGACACTCACAGGTGGGCCAATCAGTGCAAGTTACACTGACGGCCACTAGGCCTCGTTCTGTTCACACTGTCGCCAACGGCTCCTGGCACCCTGGCACTTGCTCTTGATTCACACTGGTGCCAATGACAAGGGGGGGTCAGGCCAGTGGGCAACCCGCTGCACAGTCCCCCTTCCCCCCCCCGAGTTTGGCCCACTCCCCCGCCCCGTGTGTCCTCTGCCAGTGCTAGCGGCTTTGTTGTTTCAATCCCAACTTGTTTCCCGCAGAGCGGAGCTCCTGCCCCTTCCTGCGGGCCGGGGTTACAGCAACTCCTGAGCTTCCCAGCAAACGCCGGGGCTGAGCTGTGCGTGCGGCAGGGGACCCAAACCCAGCCACGGGGACACCTGGCTTCCATGTCGTTCTTCAACCCAAAGTTCCCCTCCTGGCTAGGCCCGTCGGAGGGGGCCCAGCGGCTGACCGGCTCAGGGAGGGCTGCATGGAGGGGCCAGCTCCGCTTTCCCTCACGCCTGGGGCTCCCCACGTCAAGTGCTCAGCCAGCGTCAATGGGACTATTTCACGGAGAAGAAGGAACGTGCCCACGCTCATGGGCAGAAGCAGCTCTCAGGAGGCCCGACTCTGGCCCCGTTCTAGCCCCTGGACCCTACTCCTCTCCCAGAGCTGGGAGCAGAACCCAGGAGTCCTGCCTCCCGGTCCCCAGCCCCCTAGACAGCATCCCTGTCCCTTCTCTGAAAGCCCCAGGCCCATTGCAAGGTAAAGCGAGGGCCAGTCACCCTCCCGCGGCCTCGCCCCAGAGACTCAGCGCCTTCCCGCTGCAGCCTAGCACGTCTCGACTTCCATCCCCTAGATCTTCCGGCCCCACGTACTCCCAGGGGCTCCACCCCACAGTCCCAGCAAGCCCCTGGCAGGCGCAGAACCATGGACCCACCCCCCAGCACCACCCTGCTCTGCTGGGGGCACTTGCTCCCCTAGCCACCTGGGAAGGTAGGGCAGATCTCCACCCCCTCCCCTCCCAGGGCTGGGATCAAGCAGTGACAGGAGGCTGGGGGGCATTTCTATTTCCCCCACCCCTGCTGGAGCGCCGCCCGCTATGTAGGACTCGAAGCAACCAGGGGCATGGGGGGTGGAGCTCAGCTCCCATCAGCCCGCAGGTGCCGAGTGCCGGGGCTGGGCTCAGAGCCCGTCCCAGACAGGTTGGTTTTGGCGCCATTCCCCGCCCCACTGCAGTGCAAAGCCAGCAGGCGAACCCTGGGAGGTGACAGAGGTACGGGCTCCAGCCTAGTCCCCTGCCAGGTCCAGCACCGCAAGGGAGATCCTAGTCCAGGGGGATGCCAGGCAGGGCCTGCTGCCCGCCCCGGACCCTCCTGGCAGGGAGGGCAGAGATGGGGACCAGAGCATCAGGGGCTTGTCCCCTTGCCCGTCGCAAGGCACCAGCTCCCGGAGTCACTGGGGAGAGGGGAGGTCCTGGCTGAAGCTGTTGCACACGTAGGAGGGGGCGGGCAGTGCTGCGCTGTGCCAGTGATGTGGGGGTAGGTGCCCTGGCCACATGGGTGATATGCCAAGTCCTGGCCATATGCCCAGATCTCATTGTACTGGTACCAACAGCCCGTGGGCCCTCTCTGCAGCTGCTGGCGAGCTGGCCTGGCCCTACGTGGGAAGGGGGGCAGCCGGGGCGGGGTTGGGAAGAATCCAGGCTTTGGCGCCGACATCCCCAGCCCACCAGCGGTGCCAGACCCAGGGAGCTGGGCTTGCCTAGCCCAGCCTGGCCCACAATCACGGCCCAGCTGGGGGTAAGACCCCCCCTGGTTTGAGACTGAGAGCTCGGAGGGCTTGCGGCTGGCATGGGCAGGTTACGGGGGCGGCGGGGGGCTCTGAGAACACCCTTCTGCTCCCACCCTGCACCCTGAATCAGTCCTCCCCGAGAGCCCTGCCTGGCCTGCCTCGTGTCCTTCCCCACCCCACAGCCTTCCCCACTCCTGGGAGCAGGCCAGGCCACCAGGCCAGTGCTGAGAACAATGGGATAACGGGGGTGGGGAGGACCACAGGGAGTGGCAGGCGGATAAGTTCTGTGCCAGGCCACACACTAGGGCCAGGGAGTGGGGGCCTGAGGGGTTAGGGTTGCCAATTTTGGTTGGATGTATTCCTGGAGGTTTCATCATACGACCTAATCTTTCATTAAAGATGGATCTTTAATTGCTGGAGACTCCAGGACAATCCTGGAGGCTTGGCAACCCGACGAGGGGCTGGTGGTTGGGGGATTAGAGAGGATGGAGGGGCTGGGAAGGGCTGGGAAAGATGGGCAGAGCGAGGGGGGCTCCACCATTTGCTGGAATGCAGCTGACACCCCCCCACACACCCCGAGAACAAGGCCAGCACATGCAGTGCATGCTGGGAAACGGGCAGCTCCTCGCACCTGCAGCTGGGCTGCGCCTTGTTCTCCTGCCAAGGCTGCTTCGAGACTGGGGGGTGGGGGGGGGGGGAGAGCAGGAGGACAGGAGAGGTCAGGGCTGCGGAGGAGGGGAAGGTCAGAGAACAGAAGAAAGGGACGTGTGTGTGTGGGGGGGGTGTCAGGCCGGGAGGGAGGGGTCTGGCTGGTGGTAGACGAAGATGGTGGGGGGGGCGGGGGGAACAGGGGTACAGAACACAAGAACGGAAAGGACAAAGCAGGAGGTGGGGGAGGGGTTCTTGAGCCAACACAGAGGGCGGGGGATTATGGCATTTCCACCATTGACTGGGTAGGCGGGGGGGGGGGGGGGGCACGGCCCTCCCACCTCCGGCCTTGGGAAGGAAGATGCTGGCAGGGGCAAGGCCGCTCCCCACCTCCGCAGGAGAGGGCCCGTGGCCTGAGGCTGGGAGAATCTGGCCCCAGAGCTCCCCAGCAGCCCAAGGGGAGGGAGGGGAGCCCAGGCCACACCCCTCGGAGAGGCAGCTCTGGACGGCCTCAGGGCCCCTGCGGGGAGCTGGGAACCATTTCCTGAGTCAGTTTCCTCCACCTGCAGCTCAGCATCTCCCCCATGGCCGTGGGGCGCTGGCGGTATGGGGAAGGGGGCGGGGGGATAATTAGCCAGGTGCCTGCCTGAAGCCTTCGTTCACGGACACGTCAGCACCTCGCCCGCCAGAGGGATGGTGGCCGGCAGCTCCCAGCATGGCCTTGGTGGGACCCACAGCAGCTGTGTTCGTGGGGGGAAGGGGGGGGTTTTTCAGAGACAAGCTCTCCTAGTGGGGGTGCTGAGGTATTGATCCCGGGCCAAGATTGGGCCCCAAGTCCATCTCCCTTCCAGGAGCTTTGCACCGTTCAGCTCTGCTCCCTGCCCCGTAGCACGAGGACCAGAGAGGAGATCACAAGTGCGCCCTTCCCCCAACCACACACCATCAACCCCTGGAACTCACCGCTGCAGTATGTCACTGGGGCGAGCAGCATGAAGGGATCCACATAAAGAGGAGCACAGCAGGCATCTTCTTTAGATGGGCCTCCCTGACCATCTGTCTGTATCCACCTGCTGTCTCTTGTACTTCGGTTGTCAGCTCCTTGGGAAGGGCCAGCTGTTTGTTCTATTTGTACCGCGCCTAGCGCAGCGGGGTCCTGGTCCGTGACTGAGGTTCCTAGGTGCTACCCCAATACAGATGAAATCGTAAATAATAATAGTCCATAAGCTGTTTGCAGGCCTCAGCGCTAGCTCTTCTTGGTCCTAGAAAATCCAGGGACAACGCCACCTCCTGCTAGACACCACGTCCTGGTGCCTTATCTATTAACTACCTGGGTTTACACAGGCATCTGGTTCTGCAGCACACTCTTGTAACAATACTACCTAACAAGAAGGGATCAGGCATTTCCCACAAAGAAAAGCCCCTGCAGTGACACTGGCTAAGGGAAACCGACATGACTCCCAATCCTCAAGTTTCAGAGCATATGCTCAGGGAGGGTCAGGCAGGGATTTGGCTCCCATGGGGAGAGCATTGCAGTTTTTAAAAGCCGTACGGAGCGTCTGGCACTGGCTGCTCTTGGAGGCGAGACGTACCGATGGAGTGTTTGCAACCTGCTTTCCGGATCGAGAGAGGAATGCAGCCTTCTTGGATTTCAACCTGGTACCACATTGATGGAATTGGGGAGTTTACAGAGATCATTGGTCCGGGACTTGTAAATAACAGGGAAGCAGAGAGTATTTTATATAGTTCTTTATCATAGCACCAAGAGGCCCCAACTAAGGTCAGGGCTCCATTGTGCAAGGCGCTGTATATTAAAGTTAATAAGAGACGGCCCCTACCCCGGAGAGCTTACAATCTAACCAGCCCAGACCAAGGAAGGATTGTTATCCCCATTTTACAGATGGGGAAACCGAGGCACACAGCAATGACGTGACTTGCCCAGGGTCACACAGGGAGTCGGGGCAGAGCCAGAAATTGCTCCCATATCACCTGTATCCCAGCCCCGTAGCCTGCCCACACGACCACCTTCCAGTCTCACTAAATCACTGCAGATCCAGGTGCTAACAGGGGATGGGGATGCACCTTCAGCGAGAGACACTTTGACTAATCGGACCTTGTGTTGTTTCTCCGTACACGGCGCACTGAAAAGAAAGGGCCCTGGCCCTGGGGCTCAGCGCTCAATGGGTTAAAGTTTTATGGTGCTTGTTGGGGGACGGGGAGCAGCTGTTCCCAGCCCCTGTTTTGGCTGCTCGCCAACCCTGCAGAGTTTAAAGCCCCCAGCTGCAGACTCCGGTCCAAGGGGAAAGGCTCCCCAGACACAGACCTATCCTCTCACCCCAACTCCCACGTCACTGGGCATCAGCCAGGCTGGGTGAAGGTGATAGGGCATGTTCCCCCCCAGGGGCCCCCAGCTGGAAAGAGGGGGTGCAGTGAAAGGAGGTGTGTGTTGGGGGGGGAGAGAACTTGACACCTCGTCTTTGCATCCCTCTATCCCAGAGGGATCTGCGCCCTCCCAGGGACAGGGGGTGCAGAACTCCAAGGTAGAGCTGGATTTCCACATTCCAGGGGAGCTGGGAATCTGGTTTAGGCCAGATCAGCAATAGGGAAGGAATCTCTCCCTCCCCCGAAGTGTGTAACAGGGAGGAAAAGTGGGGGGCACTGGCTTCCCCACAGCCCTGAGCAGGGTCCCCCTGGCCCTAGCCTATGATGCTCCTGTGCAGTGATTAACCCCCTGCCCCTTTCACCAGGGTGTGAAATTAACTCTGTGTGTCAATTGCATTTGGGGGCCCTTGGGGCGGGGTGAGGAGCCCAGGGTGACTGCAGGAGAAGGAGGGGGCTCCTTCATGCCCGGCTGGTTTCTCTCTGCTCCCAAGTGCTTTTGCTTTTCTTGTCATCAGCATCCGCAGATGGGCGGGGACCCCCACCCTGCCTCACGCGAGGGAGCAGACCCTGCAGGGGGAGCAGAGAGGCAGTCACCTGGGATTCAGCTCAGTCCCCTCCCCGCCCCCGCCTGGCTCAGCCTGACCCATCCCTTCCAGCCGGAACCTAAAGGGACCCAACCAAGGTGCCAGGACTGGGGAAATGAGGCTAATGGCTGGACCCAGAAGTCCGTGGGGACCCTGCCTTCTAAACGAGTCCCTCTTCTCCCCAAACCCAGACAGCCACCAGGCTCTCCCTGCAGCCTGTTCTCCGGCCAGGAGTGAAAAGCAGAAGGTGCCACTGTAAACACCAGGAGATCCAGTGTCAGACACACATTCCACAGGCCTGGCATCACAGCCCGGCTCGTCCCCCTGTGACCAGCCCCACAGAGGGAGCGCGCACCCCAACATTGGCCAGGTGGCACTGGCTGTTTGCTGATGGCGTGGGAAGACATGGCAAGAGCTGCCCGCCTGGGGGCTGGGTCAAGGCGGTGAGATGGGAATGTTTGGGCAGGACCCACAGCAGCAAACCCAGCGGCGCCAGGCCCGGGGGAAATAGCAAAGGAGTCGCTGCTCCTGTAATGCCCAAAGCACTTCATGAGCACTTGCTAATGAAGCCACCTTTTTGAGTTAGCTCAGCATCAACCCTATTTTGCAGATGGGGAAACTGAGGCACGGAGGGGGAGGGGACCGCTGAGGTCACACTGCAAGTCAGCAGCAGAGCAGGGATCAGATCCCAGGAGTCCAGGTTCCCACTCCTACATGCAGAACACTAGGCCACACCTCATTTGCATGTCATTTACCCAGAATGCTCTATCCTAGCAGGGTCTCTCCATGCAGTGGGATTTGATTCTCATCTCTGAAGCAGCCCGGGCTCTGCTCCCCAGGCCGATGCTGGGAGCCCCTTCTCCCACCCTGCCATTGGGGCTTACTGGCCAGGAGCTGGTGCCGGGGCCAGGGCAAGGCAGAGCCCGCAGGCGGGGACAGCCGCACAGCGTGGGGCAAGAGTCCCCTTTACCCTGCTCTGAGGGCTGAGCTTGTGAAGATAAGATGCTGGGGACAGGTTGGGGGGAGCACAGAGAGAGGCTTAGGAACCCCCCAAAACACATGTGATCAGGACAGCAGCAGAAGCAGGGGCAGATACAGGTTAGGGGGTGGAGCAGAGTTGGGGAAAGCGGATGAATTTACCCCCCCCCCCCCACACACACACGCACACTGAGTCACCCCCTTGCTGATTACCTTTCCTTTCATCCCCTTTCCACGGTCTCTGCCCCTTGCCCTTTGCATTCGCTGATCTGCAAGCGCACAGTGCCACCCATGCCAGTCTGGGGGGGGCACCCATGCGCCCCAGGAGCACGCTGGACCTCCCAGAAGGTTGCCCCTCTTTGGGGGTGCTCGACCAGCAGCGCACGCCCATTTCGGAGGACGCAGGCTGGTTACCCCGTCGCTACAACAGCGGCACCGCCATGGTGACAACACCATCTTCCTTACACCTCCAGCTTAGCCTGGTAAGATCAGCCCAGCTCCCAGGGGACAAGGCAAAGACCCCCCTAGGATGGGGACGTATTGGGCCTCCTCGCTGGGAGCTCAGCAGAAAAGCCCAGCACTGAATGCACCATGGGGACTCAACTCCCCTCTCCTCCACCAGCCAGGGGTCCCTCCGGGGCAGGGCAGGATATTTGCCTCGAGGGGTGTGTGGGGGAGAGGGGGGCGGCACTGCCCAATTTGTACCATAATACAAATAACTAAGTGCTCACCCATCACAGTCTTGCTGAAGTGGGTGGCCGCCTTTCATCTCTTGTTGAATGCTGCCCCCTCGCCTCTCTCTCCAGCTACTGCAGGCACTGACCCAGGGCCCGGGGAGATCTGAAACTTCATTTCAGGTTTTCTGAGGGTTGCTTTATTCCAAGGCAGATCCAGTCCCTGCGATCCCCAGGGAGGACAACTCGAGCACTGAGACGCTCTCGGTGCAGTGTGGATGTCATGTGCCATTCTACATCAAGTTCCATCCTAGGATCCTGTTGGGCTTTAGATACATCAATTTAGCCCACAGCCATCCCCCGCCCCCAGCATTTTGTAGATGGGGAAACTGAGGCACAGCAAGATTTAAGACCAGTATTTTCCAGCCTGGGTGTCTCAAGTGAAGCGCTCAATCAAGGGGTCTGATTTGCAAAGCTCGCACGCACCTGTAGTGCCCACAGATTTCATTGGGATTGTGGGTACTTGGCACCTCTGCCAATCAAGTCACTTACGCCGTTAAATATGGATCGAGGAGACCTAGTCTTAGACATCCAAGATTGACAGTGTTGAGCGAAGTGATTTGCCCGCTGTCACCTAGCAAGTTTGGGGCTAAGGCAAGAATGGAACCCAGATAACCACAGCCCCTTAACCACAAGCCCATCCTGCCTGCATTAGAGATCCCGGGGGAGCTGCCGTTTGCTGGGCACTAGCTGTGCCCATCCCCAGAAGTGGCTGCATTTCAGTGGGGCTGTGCTGCCGGAGTGCAGTGGGAGGAGGGGTGCTGGGCACAGTGCGGGTGGGTTATTCTGACCCTTCCCCCCTCACTCTACAAAAGGGGAGGGGGAGCAGCAGACGTTGGAGGATGGAAGGAAGGGGCAGGACGTTTGGGATGTGCCTGGGGGATTCCCAGGATGGGGTTAGGGGCCTTATCAGGGGGGTTTAGGGTCCCTTCCCCACACCCTAGAGATGGAAGGGAAATCAGCTTCTCTATAAGGACCAGAGACAATAGAGATGAAAGAGACCCTAGAACACCTCTTCCATCCCCTTTGCCCACTGCCCTACATGCTGTTCTCCGGCCCAGCTGTACATGGCCCTGGCGTGGGGGCTCCCACCCCTTACGAGACGACCCCCCAGCCACCGATCCCAGCGTCAGGAAGTGCTTCGATTAATCCCAACCCAAACCCGGGATCACAGCCAGAGCTGGACACCAGAGGGAGCCACGCCAGCGATCGTGCAAGAGAGTCCAAGCCAGCCCTGGGCCTAGGGCTGCCCAGGGCATGGCTAGTTCCAGAGAGGGGGTGCTGGGCTCCCCCATGGTGCATGGACATGCAAGCGGGGCGCTCAAGGGTGCAACGAGGGGCAGGCGGGAGGGTTTGTGTACACAGGGAAATTCCAAAGCGGAATAAATATCCCAGAACAGAGTCACTTGTGCTGTGGAACAGTGGCCACATGGAGCGGGGGGTAGAATGATTTTGCAATAGCTCTGCAGTGTTTCTCCATGGAGACAAACCTTAAGGGTCAAGGGGGAAGAAGGTCACCCCTCCAAAGGGGCCTCATAGAAAGTTTCTGAACATCCTCCCAGCTAACCCACCCTGTCCCCTCAGTCCTGCGGCCACCGCCCCTTGCAGAGGGGACCCTGGGAGAGTACAAACAAGCAGCACAGAGCGTCTCCTTGCTGGCGTGAGCATCGTTACAGCTGGACTCGTCCCATGGTGCCCTCCTCACCTGGGCATCTCACAGGACTTTCGTTCAGCCATGACGCCTCTCGACCGGACCGGTCCACCACCCCCCCGCACGGAAACACAGCCAGCTCTGGGGTGGAGCAAGGCACTGTTGAGCAGCCGCACGGCAAAGCTACAGAACGGGGGGGGTGGCACATGGAGGAGGCGGCTGCATGCAGTGGCAGTACCATGAGGGTGGGGAGACATGTCGGCTGCAGAATGGACCTGGCATCATTATCCCGGCTGTGAGCTTTTGCGCGAACACTTGCCGCCCGGGGCCAGGGATCTGCCGTTCTCAGCCGGAGTTACAGGCTACTTCCACAACGCCAAGTTTAAGCCTTGCGAATACGGCCCCGGATGGGGCATAGGAGGCCGGGGTTCTATCCCCACCGCTGCCACCAATTCTGGACGTGGCCATGGGCAAGACACTCGCTCTCTGTTTGCTTCTGTTTTCCCACCCGTCTGTCTCCCCCCTTTGTCGTGAGGGGAGGGGCTGGCTGGGCCTGGGCAGCGCCTAGCATAACAGGGCCCTGATTTCTACCGGCGCCTCTGGGCACCATTGTAACAGACCAGGGCTATTTTACATGGCAGGTCTCGCCCCAGGAGGGGGCATTGGTCACCCCAGCGCTTCCCCGTCGCTCTGCTCCCTCCCCACGCCCACGTTCAGAGCCGCTGAAACGTCCCCAGACCCCTGGTCTGGCTGGGTCATGGATTTTCCATGTTTCTCTGGCTAAAGGCATTCGCATGGGGCGGGGGCAGATCTCAGGCTGTTTCGTCTCTTCCATAACCCACCCCCCCAAATGTGCGACAAACCCTCACCGCAGTAACCAGCCGTGATGCCACCCCGCCCAGGACTCCAGGTGAGGGCCAGGCAAACCATCTCAGAAACCCAGCTGCTGCTGAGGCAGGGCCTGGAGGCGCAGCTGGTCTGCCAAGCCTGGATTCCCCTTTAACGAGCTCTGCCGGCCCCTCCTCTCTGCCCGCCCCCAAGTTGTGGAGTCTTGAGCCCAGATCTTGGGTGTCCAATCGGCAGGCGAAGGGGAGAGCAAGCCCCCGTCCTGCATTATAAGAGGTTTGCAAGTGCTCTGCCTTGAGGACAGTGAGTGGAGCAGGGAGACAGAGCCGGGGAATAGGGGGGTGGGAGAGAGACTGGGGCGTTGCAGAAGCAGTGGGCTATGGGGAGGATGGAGCATTCAGCCAGCAGGAGCTCCCAGGGAGACAACCTGAGCTATTTCCTAGAGGACCCAGGCACTGGGACGCTGTACAGGAGGGGCCAGCTCTTGGGAAAGGTACCTTTTTTGTTGTTGTTTCAAGCGGATCTAGGAAGCCAATTCCCCCCAGGGCTGTCGGGGGCAGAATCTGACAGCAGCTGTGTGTGTGCATCTGATGGGGATAGTGCTACTTCTGCGCTTCTCCAGCACCTGCCACCGGACGCTGGCAATGGATTAAACTCATCCAGTCCCTCTTCCCTTCCCCCCGCGAGGGAGGTAAGTCACTGCGGTGTCCAGTTTAGATGGGGAAACTGAGGCACGGGGGGGAAGGGCGATTTGCCTAAGGTCATCTAATCAGTGACAGAGCTGGGCATAGAACCCAGGCGTCCTGATGCCTACCCCCCTTCCCCTGTTGGATCCATTAGACACCATGCCCTTCTGAGAGCTGGGATTAAAACCCAGCCCCCGGCTCCTCTCACTAGACCCCAGCACTGAGTTGCAGCAGGCCACGGGCTGATTCAGGAGAATCTTTGCTGATTCTAGGGATCAGGATGTACCACGTTAGCCGAAGCCCATGGGGTGCACTCACTGCAAAAGCAGCAGATTAGCAGCGGGCTGCGCTCACAGCGGGGGGCTGCCAGACGTGCCCTCGCTCCTCTGAGGTTCTGGCAGCCGCTTACCAGGGAGAAGTTACAACTCATGAATGAGTCGTCAGGGGCTCTTCCCGGCTCCTCCTGGGTGCAAAGGGAACGCTTAGCTACCCGGCTCCTTACCCTCCCTAATACCCCGGGCCCGATCCTCCATCACTTACGCCAGTGCAAACTGCGACCCAATCAGGGGCAGCTGTTTATACCTACTTTGCCCTGATGCCAGTGACCTGGGAATCCGGGGATCAAAGACGCTTGGCCCCAGACATCCTCCTGCAGCCAGCTCCCGACAAGTCTGCCCAGGGAAGCCCCGAGCACGTCAAGTTACCCTGGACGGAGCAGCCTCATGCGCTGGTTAGGGCCCTGCTCCAGGCTGTCGCTGCAGGTCCTGGGTACCGGAGGCTAGGATGGCTCAGGGCAGAGTGCTCAGCCCGGCTCAATGCCACTCCCCCACGGGTCCAGCCGGGGGCCCACTAGCCCACGCCCGGAGAGCGGGGCTTGCTCCCCACTGGTGCTACAGCAGTGCCCCACCCCAGACAAGGCCTCGGTCTCACAGCCCCTGTGATGGGGAAACTGAGGCACAGTGAGGGGTTAGCCATCCAGTGGTGCTGCAAATTTTTATAGTGGAGGTGCAAAAGGTGGAAACCATGTATTTGGGTTGTCACTACTTTTCAAGCCAGGGGGTGAGGCAGCCCCCCCCCCAGCACCCCGAGTTCCTGCACCTAGAGACCTGTCTGTCTCATTCCCCATCTCTGTTCATAGCGTAATATCCTGTGCTGACCTCACTGCTCTACCAGACAGTGGTGAGGCAGGAATACAATCAGAGAGAGGTAGTCTGTGTTGTCACTGCGGGCTGGGGTGTAGCTGTTGCCAGGAGCGGGGCCGGTGGGGAAATTCTTGTTGCCAAGCAGAGGAGGGAAGAGACCCTCGGCCCAGGTTAAGTAGCTTTGCATTCTGGCCTTGAACCTGGAGCCAAAAATCGAGGGGAAGCAGAGCCCGGTGGCGAATGGGCATTTTTGTTGTGGAAACTGCTGCTCTCTCCTTGGGGAAACTGAGGCACAGAGGCAAAGCAACTCACCCGTCAGCTGCTGCTGCACCTGCCGGAGGGTGACTTTGTCTCTTTCAAGAGAGCTGCGCTGGCAGGCAGGAGCGGCCACGTCGGGCAGCATCTGCCACGCAAAGCTGCCCACAACACGTACTATCCCCGCCGGAAAGGCTGGTGCCTTGTGCAGCACGTGAGGCTCAGCATGGGCACTGCTGCCTAGTGGTTAGAGCCAGCAATGGGGACTCAGGGCCCCGGCACTGAGGGGAGCAGGCTTTAGGAGGTAAAGCAGGGTTTGGGACGTCCCAGCTCTGGGAGGCGAGCCTGGCCTAGGACTCCTGGGTTCTAGTCCTGCCATGGGACTTTGGACTGGGCACAGCTATTTTCCCTCTCTGCAAAACAAGGATCAGCCCCCTTAGGGTGAGCCTGAGCCCCTCAAATGGAAGGGCCAAGGGTCATCATTGGAGGCAACCGGGGAGGAACGACCCTCTCCAGTTGCCCAACCCCCATGGCTTTGTCCCAGGGAAGCTCCCCCCAGTAAGTCCCCACAGGGCCGGGGGAGCAGGATGCAACCACAGGTTACCAGAATCCTCACGGCTCCTCCTTGCGCACAGGGGGCTTTCGGCCGGTGCTACAAGTTCACGGACACGTCCACCGGCAAAGTCTACGCCATCAAGATCGTCCCCCAGTCCCGCATCTCCCGGCTGGAGAGCAGGGGGAAGGTGAGCCAGGGGCTACTCCCTGGGGTGGGGGTGGGGAGGAAGCATCTAGCACTGGCCAGAGAGAGGAGGGGGCTGGCTAGGTGAGCCTTGAGGTCATGCCCGCCCCCCCCCTTCTTATCATCCCCCCCAGAGGAACAATTGGCTGCAGCTCGGCCCTGTTCTGCCTTGCCTGTGCTGGGGCAGACACCCATGAACTGCGGGGGAAGGTTAACCCTTTCCTTGCCAGCACCGGGGGCTCATCTATACCCCTCCCCCCGCCAAGCCCCATTCCCTTCTTTATACGGGATTCCCCTGCCCCCTCACCCCATACCTCAATCTTGGGGGCAGGGTTGGGGGTTAAACCCCAGGGTAAACAAAGAAGTCCCCCTCCCACTGCAGACGCTCCACATTCCTCTTGTTCTCACCATCCCTTGTTCTCACCCCGGGGTGTTGCCCAGCCCCCCCGCTGAGACAGGGTCTCTGAGGATCACGGAGCAAACCACGGACCATGCACACATGAGCAGCAGCCTCAAATGTCAGTGCAGGGTGAGACCACTTCTCATTCCTACGCATAGGGACGCCCTTGCTCCTGACCACTGAAGATTGAGAGCGTTAGCTCTGGGGGCCCAGCCAATTCCCAGGTAACTGCAGGTAACTGCAACCTGGTCGGCTACATAATACATTCCCCCCTGCAGCTTCGGTCAGGATTTCCCCATCTGTCTCTATCGTGTGACTTGGCTGTTGCGGGACGGCGATCACATTCCACCGCAGAGCCAGCTGCATTTCAGTGGCAGAGGCGTGATTTCCCTTGCACACACTGTCTGCCAACGGCTTTGGCATCCCTTAGGCCCTCTTGCCCGAGAGACATGTCAGATCTCGTTAATGTCTCGGTCTTGCTGTCATTTTACCAGCTCATGTTGGCATCAACCAAAAAGCATGAATGCTGTGCGGTAGCTGGGTTCTGACTCTAATGAAATGGGCAGTGGTGGGTGGGTAGGCACAGCTGCCACCTACAGGCTGCGATCTGAACGGCATAGCTGTGTTTCATAGGCCCTATACTGCTAGCAGCTCATGGGGTTTCTCCTATCGCTTCAGTAGTAGAATGATCTGAGTTCTATCCCTACTGCTGTCCCCGTCTCCCTGCCAGCTGTGATACTCCTAGCTGGGCGCGAGGACCCAGGATGAGCAGTGGGCGTGTGCATTTTCCACAGCGCTGTATGATTCTAGCTGACTCCAGCGCTTCGGGCTCGTGACTCGTTTCGCTCGCTATTTGTGTGCGTCTGCAATTCTCCTCCCGCAGGTCGAGAGGGAAATCGAGCTACACAGTCACCTGAGCCATCGGCACGTCGTGGGCTTCCACCGGCACTTTGCTGACCGGGACAACATCTACATGATCCTGGAGTACTGCAGCCACAAGGTGAGCCAAGGCTCTCCTCAGGGAAGGGAGCCAAGTCCTGTTCGAAGAAATACCTAGACTCAGAACCTCCAGGGGGTTTGCACTCTTAACTTCTGCTGAAATCCAGGGAAGTTAGGAGCCTACACACATTTGGGGCTATAATAACTCAGGCGTCTCTCCTGAATCTTTTCCAATCCTCTGGGGTCTGCAAATCTGGCTTGAAAATACGAGACCAGCCTTTATCTGGCTTGCAACACATCCCGAGAGGCCTGTTTGACTAGCACTGGGAGAGGCAGCCTGGTCTAGAGCAGAGAAGGTGCTGGGATTCTGGAGAGCTGGGTTCTGGTCCCTGTGATCTACTGTGTGTGACCTCAAGTGAGTCACTTTCCCCTCCTTCTCTCGCTCTTTCGACTCAGAGCTCTTCGGGGTGGGGTCTCTCACTGCGTGCAAGGGCAGCACGGGGGCTCTGATCTCAGCCAGGGCTCAGGGGCGTTCCTATCATCCAAACTAATGGTGGTTAGTCCTTGGGCTGCTCTAAATGACACTGGGGCAGCGGAAGATGTCCTGGGAGCAGCAGAGAAGTCACTCCAAACAGCTGATTGAAAGGGACAGACCTGTTTATTTTTCAGGGCTGGCTCTTTAGTTAACTAAGTGAAGGGTGGGGCAGCTTTCAGAGGCGCTCCAGCAGCTCCACTGAACCTCCGACAAGCGGAGATGGGCTGGAAATGTGGAAGTCAGGCCCAGCTGTGGAGTGCCCAAGGGTGAGAGGAAGGGGGGATGGGTTTGACTCAAGCCCCTCTGCCCCCTCCCCCGATCCAATCCGTCCCCAAAGGCGGGGCGGGGGGTTACCAGCACTATGGACCGTGCCGCCGATAGGAGGCCTGTGTGCTGTGCTGGACCAGATCTGTCCCTGATCTGCTTTCCTCTGCCCATCCCCAGTCCCTTGCCCACATCCTGAAGGCCAGGAAAACTCTGACGGAGCCAGAGGTCCGATATTACCTGAGGCAGATCATTGCGGGGCTGCGCTACCTCCACCAGCAGGGCATCATCCACCGCGACCTCAAGCTGAGTATGTGGCGCGGGCCGGCGGCCGCGAGCATGGGGCCGGCTGGAGCACAGGGTGACGCCGGGAGGAGGGGGGATCCCCAAAGGGTGCAGGTGGAGAGACCTCGCCAGCGACGCATTGCCAGCTTACACATCGCCCTCTGATGCCGAGCAGTGCCCATGGGAAAGCGGCTGGCAGAGGGAACCGGATTCCACCCCACTGCTCCAGAGTCCTCGCCTAATGAATGGACGTGCTAGGGGACTTGGCTGCAGGGGGGACAGGAGGGCAGTATTGCCTACTAGTTACAGCCAGGGCATGGGAATCAGGACTCCTGGGTTCTATGCTTGGGAGGTGCAATGGGTTGGAGTGTGGGGAGGCCATGGGGGGTTGGAACTCCTTGGTCTTGTTTACAACTCTGAGGCCTGTGGAGCAGGTTGCTGGGTGCCAGGACTCCTGGGTTCTGGTCTCAGCTCTGGGAGGGTGGCCCTATAGGTTGGGGGAGCGGAGGGAAGGGGCTGGGAGTTGGGGCTCCTGGGTCCTCTCTCCAGCCATGAGAAGCGTTGAGCTGGTTCTGGAGTGCCAGCACTCCTGGGTTCTGGTCCTGGTTCTGGGATTGTGGTCCAGTAGGTGGGGGGAACAGTGGTGGCTGGGAGTCAGGACTCCTGGGTTCTTTTTCTAACTGTACTTAAGGCAGGTCACGTCCTTCTCCTTCCTCTCAGCTCCCCTGCTGTGCAGTGGGGAGAGGGGACTGAGCTCCCAGACGGCTCAGACCCTGGGACTGATTGATCTCTGCCCCACAGCAATGCAGCACCATCTTCCTGCGGCCCCTTTCAATCCCTTAAGCCCTGAGCAGCAATGAAGGAGTTAATCGCCCCTGTGCCCTTCACCTTGGCCTCTGAGACCCCCCCCCACACCAAGAGGGCGGGGGGCGGGAGAGAGGGGTTATAAATACACCAGCAGCGCGTCTGGCCGTCTGGCTTCTTGCGAGTAAATGCCACCAGCGTGACTTCATGCTTCTGAATGGGAGCCCGGGAGCCGGTTCTCCATGTAGGGGCTGCCCCGTGGAGGGGGAGATACGTGGGGACCCCCAGGTGCAGCCTCTCTCCCTGACGCGCACACAGCTGCCCCCTGCCAAGCAGCCTCTGGGCTGGGGAGGGCCTCCATCCTGCCTGTGATTTATTGCTCCCCTGGGGCACATACAAAGCTGCCAGGGCTACTGAGGAGGCCCCATCCAGCGCAATGGGCTACTCCGGTCTCCACAGCTGTTTGAGCGGCTGTAGAGAAATATACCGGCACAGACAGCCCCGCCTACGCCCTGCTCTGGTGCTAAAATCCATGCTCCCTTCTCCCCTGCAGCGTGGGCTAGTGGCTAGAGCCTGGGAGCCAGGACACGGTTCCCAGCCCTGCTACTGGTTCCTTGTGTGAGCGGGAGCCAGCCTCAGTTTCCCCATCTGTAAAGGGAGTGACTCTGGCCCTGTGACTGGAAAGCTGCCCGGAGTGCGCTCAGCGGCTGACCTCTCTTAACCCCACAGGTAACTTCTTCCTCACGAAGAACATGCAGGTGAAGATCGGGGACCTGGGGCTGGCGACGAGAGACGAGCAGGCAGGCCGGAGACGGGGGTGAGTGCTGGCCCAGCACAGCCTGCGGCCCTCGCCGGGGCGCTCCGTGGCTTCACCTCCCGTTCCTTTTCCTCCTACAGCGTGGTGTGTGGGACGCCCAACTACCTGGCCCCCGAGGTGATCGCCAAGAAGGGGCACTCCTTCCAGTCCGACATCTGGGCCCTGGGCTGCATCATGTGAGTGAGGTGCCAGGCAAATGCCTCCGAGAGGGGTGGGCAGGGCTGGGTCAGTGGGGAGGGAATGGGATACGGGGCACCAGCTCCGACCCGGCCCCAGGGTGGGCAACAGGCTGGTTCAGTGGAGTGAGGAATGGGACATCGGGCTTTTTGACTCTATGGGGCACTGGCTCCGACCCGGCCCCAGGGCGGGGAACAGGCTGGATCAGTGGGGTGGGGAATGGGACATGGGGCTTTTTGACTCTATGGGGCACCAGATCCAACCCAGCCCCAGGGCGGGGAACAGGCTGGTTCAGTAGGGTGGGGAATGGGACATGGGGCCTTTCCCCTCTAGGGAATGCTGTGATTGGCTGCTTGTGCCCGCCTTGGTGCACTGGGAAGGCTCTGATTGGCTGCCTTCCCTCGCCCCAGGTACACCGCTCTGACAGGCAGCTCCCCCTTCGAGATCACCCACAAGCAGGAGATGTACCAGTGCATCCGGGAGGGCCGGTACCCCATCCCCAACCACCTCTCGCCAGGCGCCAGGAAGCTGATCGGTTGCCTGCTGGCGCCCAGCCCCTCAGAGCGGCCCAGCCTGGAGGAGGTGTTGGAGCACGAGTTCTTCACCCAGGTCCGGGCGCTGCTGGGACGGGCGAGTCGCTCCCGGCGGGCACCCATCCTGAGCGGCGCTGCGACCCCATGTGCCAGGTCGCTACGCTCCTTGGTAGAGCCGGGCCTGATTGCGGGTCATGCCCTTGCACCCCGTCTAGGCGCCCAGGGTGGGCGTGCCCCTGTGCTGCCCTGTCTTAGGAAGAATGCCGCCGCCCCTCGCCCAAAGCCCCCGGAAGTGCCCTTAGCTCAGCTCCACAGAGCTGTGGCCGTGCCTGGTGCAAACAAAGCAAACAGGATCCGGGCGTAGGCACTGGCAGTTCTTGTATCCAGCCCCCGACACGGTGCCCCAAGTCCCTGGGCTGGTTACTCCAGCCCCTCTGGGTTCCTTCCACCACCCCTGGCATCTGTGGCCCCGTCTAGCCCTGGTCCCCGTATGAACTGTGGGGTCCTTGCCCTGCCCCCTCCATGGAACCAGCACATGGTACGGCCGGGAATGGAGTGACGTGGCTCTCGTTTCCCAGGGTTTCACTCCGGACAAGCTGCCATCCCGCGCCTGCCATTCAGTGCCCGTCTTCGCCCTGCCCAACCCGATTGGCAAGCTCCTGAAAAAGGCGGCCAAGGTGCTGTTCAGGGGGTTGCCGTGCCAGGAGCCCCGGGCAGGTGGGTCAAGCGGCCGCGTCCCCCCGTGCTCTGGGCCGGGCTTGGCAGTACCCGTGTCACATCACGGCTCTGCTGTGTCTCCATCCAGGTAGCCCAGTGCCCGGCGAGGAGCCGGAGAAGCTGATGAGCCGATCCCAGCAGGCTCAGAACCTGCCCAGCCTGGAGCAGCACAGCGAGGTAGGAGGGATCCATGGGCAGGGGGGCGGGGAGGGACCTGGGGGGGTCTGTAGCCCGGCTCTCCCCTCTCTCACCTGCTGTCCCTGTCTCCCTGCCAGGTGGAAAGAGGCAGTGTCCAGGCTGCGCCGTTCCCCGAGGCCCCCAGCATGTTCTCCATCCATCTGCTCATGACGGGAGCCCTCAGGCCCAGCCGTTCTGGTGCCAACTGTAAGTGGATGTTGGGGGCTGCGGGTGCCAGGCAGGCATCCTAGGGGGCACTGGAGCCCATTGGAGCAGAGTCCCAGAGGCAGGGGGGCGACTTTGATCCTTACAGCTCGGGAGGGGTGGGGCCGGCAGCCTGGGACAGACCTTGAAGCCACATTTCCCAGACCGGCCTCCAGCTGTGGGACCTGGAATTTGGGAGGGTTCTTGGCTGGAGACATCTGGGGCCCGATCCCAGCTGGGAGCGGCATGTGCTGAGCCCCTGCTGGGGATCGGGCCCTGGGGGGGAACTCCCGTTGGGCCCCCAAACCAGACACCTCTCTTGGCCTCCACCTCCCTTGGCCAGGGGCTCGGAGCAGCCCGCAGTAGGGTCGCCGGGAGCCTGCTGGGCTGGGATTGCTGCAGTACGAGGCCCCCGCCTCCCTGGGGTTGTCGACTGTCTAACCGCACAAACCCAAACACCCTTGTCCCGAGGCCCTGCCCCAGTCACTCCACCCCCCTCCCTCCGTCGCTTGCTCTCCCCCACCCTCACTCACTTTCACTGGTCTGGGGCAGGGGGGTGGGTGCGGGAGAGGGTGAGGGGTACGGGCTCTGAGAAGGAGTTTGGGTGCAGGAGGGGGCTCAGGGCTGGGGCAGGGGGGTGGGGTGCGGGAGAGGGTGAGGGGTACGGGCTCTGAGAAGGAGTTTGGGTGCAGGAGGGGGCTCAGGGCTGGGGCAGGGGGTTGGGGTGCAGGAGGGGGTGAGGGGTGTGGGCTCTGGGTGGGCGGCACAGCAGGGCTAAGGCAGGCTCCCTGCCTGCCCCAGCCCCACGCCGCTCCCGGAAGTGGCCGGCATGACCACTGGGTGGGGCAGGGGTCTCCACGTGCTGCCCGCGCCCTGAGTGCCAACTCCGCAGCTCCCATGGGCCGGGAACTGTGGCCCATGGGAGCTGCGGGGGTGGAGCCTGCCACCCGGGACCCGCCCGAGGTAAGCTGGACCAGGGGGCTCCACGTGCTGCCCCCTCTGCACGCTGCTCCCGGAATCGGCCAGCACGTTGCTGCGGCCCTTGGGGGGGGGCCGGGGGGGGGGAGGAGGTTTTGCATACTGCCCCTCCCTGAGGGCATCGCCCCCACAGCTCCCATTGGCCGCAGTTCCCGGCCAATGGGAGCTGCGGAGCCACGCTCGGGACACGGGCAGCACGCGGAGACCCCTTCCCCCCAGGGGCCACGGGGACGTGCCAACCGCTTTCGGCAGTGGCGCGGGGCCGGGGCAGACAGGGAGCCTGCCTTCGCCCCGCTGCAACACCAAACTTTTAGCACCTAAAAATCTCCCGGTTTGGTTTCAGTAGCTTCGGGGAGATAGGGCCTGATTCTGGGAGACTCCTGGCGAAACCGGGAGAGTTGGCAACCCTACGCCCCCCTGGGTTCCCTCGCTGCTTCCTGTTGGGGCAACAGCTCCACTCATTGGGGGGGGCACTCAGGGCAAGAGAGCACATGAGACTGGCTGGGCAGAAATGAATCCAGCCATCTGCTGTGCTCACTCTGGGAAGCACTGACTAGCGGTTAGATGAGGGTGGGAGATCAGAACCCCTGGGTTCTCTAGGAGAGTGGGGTGTAGTGGTTTGATGCGGGGGGGGGAGGACCAGAACTCCTGGGTTCTCTCCCCGGCTCTGGCAGGGGAGTGGGGTGTAGTGGTTTGATGGTGGGGGGGATCAGAACTCCTGGGTTCTCTCCCCGGCTCTGGCAGGGGAGTGGGGTGTAGTGGTTTGATGGGGGGCGGATCAGAACTCCTGCGTTCTCTCCCCGGCTCTGGCAGGGGAGTGGGGTGTAGTGGTGGGGGCTGGAAGGTGGGGGGCAGAGGGGTGACCCTGCCAAGCCTACAGTGGGTGCCGTGCGTGGTGCCCTGATCCCGGCCCCGTCTCTGCAGCAGATGCAGGCTGGAGCGTGGCGAGCGCGGTGCAGTCAGTCACCAGGGTGCTGGGAAGTTGCCTGGAGAACATGCCTCTGGGTAAGAGGGACCCTGGCGCCGGAGACCCACAAAGCCCTGCACGCCCAGCTCCATCATCCCCTGGGCTTCCTCAGCCCGGGCACCAAGCCCCCCGTGCGCACCTGGCCGGATACGGGTGGGGGCTGGGCTGGGCTGGCTTGGACGCACCCTGGGTGCAGGCTCCAACTGGGCCACTGTCCAGCCCTTGGGCCGCGGGGCGGGGGCTGGGACTCCATGCTGGGGCGGTGGGATTGCCCCACAGGGCCTGGCAGTGCCAGGGGTCGGGCCAGGCCAGTGGGAAGCTGCTCAGGTTGCCTCCTGACCTCCCCTGCTCTGTCAGGGCCTCTCCCCAGCTGGCCGGGCACCGGGGGCCTGTGGGGGCCTCTCTGCTGGGCCTCAGGCTCCCCTCTTTCTCCTTGCAGCCGAGCACAACCCTGTGCAGCGCCTGGCACCGCCCGTCCTCTGGGTCACCAGGTGGGTGGATTATTCCAACAAGTACGGCTTCGGCTACCTGCTCTCGGACGGCTCCACGGGTGCCCTGCTGGCCGACGGCACCCACCTAGCCCTGTGCCCGCAGTCACTGTAGGTATCCCCCGGGCACCGGCCTGGCCCTCTGCCCCCTCCCCTGGGCACCCACCTACCCTTCTGCCCCCTCCCCTGGGCACCTGCCTTGCCTTATGCCCCCTGCCCCCACCTGAGAATCCACCTGGCCCTCTACCTTCCCAGCACCCACCTCAGCATCTGCCCTGCCACCCCTGGAGCCCTCTGCACAGTCACCCCCTCTCAGACACCCATCACCCCCTCTACCCCCTCCCCCCTAACCCTCTGCTCAGTCCCCCTGACACCCACCTCGCCCAGCACCTGCCCTGGCAGGTCTCTGGGTACCTGGGACACCTGCTTCTCCCTCTCCCGGGGTTTGCCTGGCGCCGCTGCTCCAGCCTCCCTGCTTTTTGTTGCTTCCTTCCAGGCGTGTCTGCTACTGCCCGGGGTGCGGGGAGGCCGTGTCCTTCCCCCGGAGCGACGTGCCCACCTCCCTGGCCACGAAGATGGGCGTCCTGCACTTCTTCTCCCAGTACATGCAGCAGAAGCTGCTGGAGGTGAGGTCCCGGGGCCGGGGAGACCCTGGGGCTGGGCGGGGCGGGAGAATCACTGGGCCGGGAGCGCAGGATATGCCAGTGGTGGCTGGGGGAGGCCCCAGGGTGCAGTGCCATGGGGGGGGGGGCCATCCACGTGCCCTGCCTGTGCTGCCCCCGCCACAGGGGAGGGGCCCAGCCGTGGCTACGGCAGCGGACCCAGGGGCTGAGCCCCAGGTGAATTTCCCATCCCCTCTGGGCTGTGCCCGCGTGGAGGGCTATAAGGGGGAGCCACACTTGGTGCCCCCCCGGCCCAGACAACTGCCTGATGCTGCTCCTGCTGGCAGGGGGGGAACGAGCCGGCAGGTCCCAGCAGCTCCACGGACGCCCCCTGTCTCCTGTGCTGCGCCAAGTCGGACCGGGCACTGCTGATGCTCTTCAGCAACGGGACGCTGCAGGTAACCCACCCCCCGGCGCAGCCTTGAGCCGCTCCCCCTGTCCCCCACTCTATCTTCTCCTCGCCTGGTGCCCCCCCGAACTCTCCCCACATCCTTCCGCCCCATAGCTGCTCTCCCCTCTCCTCGCCTGGT
>NC_048319.1:3933870-3956839 GCF_013100865.1 Trachemys scripta elegans | reverse complement strand
CCCCCCCAGAGCCTCTCCCCACATCCTCCTGCCCCATGGCCACTGCCCCCTCTCCCGAGTCTCTCCCCCATCCTCCTGCCCCATAGCTGGTGCCCCCTCTCCTGAGCCTCTCCTCGCCCGCTGCCCCACCGAGCCTCTCCCCCATCCTCCTGCCCCATGGCCGCTCCCCCCTCTCCTGAGCCTCTCCTCACCCGGTGCCCCCCCAAGCCTCTCCCCACATCCTCCTGCCACATGGCTGCTGCCCCCTCTCCCGAGCCTCTCCTCGCTCGGTGTCCCCCCGGAGCCTCTCCCCCATCCTCCTGCCCCATGGCCGCTCCCCCCCCCATCCCGAGCCTCTCCTGTCTCCGTCCTCCCCACCTCCCTCTGCAGACCTAGGTTGCACTGGTTTATCTGGTGTCACAAGTGAAATGAGTTTGAGGGCCTCAGTCGCGTTCCACCCTCCCCATGGGCTGCAGCACAGCCTGGCCGGGGTGACAGGCCCGGGGCTGGGATAGTGGGGAAAGTGGGGCCTCAGCAGGGCTGTGGTCTGTGACCCCCCACCCACTACCCACACTGCCCCGAGGCCCTCTCCTGGCAGCAGGGCCGGACAGCGGGGGCTGGAAACCCCTTGTGAAAGGGGGGTATAGGTGCGAGGGCAGCTGGGGGCTGGCAGTCGGGGGGCAGAGGGGTCAGAACTAGAGGGCAAGGGGGAGGGGGTGGAGCAGGAGCCCCCACCCCGCAGCCAGAGCCCCCTAAGCCCATGGGGGCTGGTCCCATTGTCTGATCCCAGCAGCGGGGGCCACCAGCTGGGCTCCCTGGCCCTCCCCAATGTGTGCGGGGTGGGGTGGGGGGGTTATTAACCCTCTCCTGGCCCAGGGTCTGTGGGACGCTGTGTCACTCCCCCTCCCCTCTCTGCCCCGCAGGTCAATTTCTATCACGACCACACCAAGCTGGTGCTGGGCTGCCCAGGTGGTGGGCACCTCCTGACCTTCATCGACGAGCAGCGCGTCAGTGCCACCTTCCCGCTGGGTGCCCTGGCCACGGAGGGCTGCGCCCCAGCCCTGCGGGAGCGCCTGCAGTACGCCCTCGACATGGCCCACTGCCTGTAGCTGACTCCGCTGCCACCCCCGGGAGCCGGACCCGCTGCCCAGCACCAGGCCTGGCATGGACACGGACACAGGGCGGCTGAGGTGATATGGCGGCCCGGGGCAGGTCCATTAGGGGCTCTTATGGGACCCCATTTGACGATCAAACTCTGCTCCCCGGCTGGAGGGGTGCTGTGGAGACAGGAGCCCTTTCCGCTCTGCCCCTCACTCCCCCTGGAACCAGCGTGGCCTGGAGGTGCCCGTTTGCCCAGTGCCAATGCCGGCCCAGCAGCTTCACCCACTGGCATCCCCTCAGGATGGGATTTGGGGCGCAGCAAACAGGCCTTGGCCTTCAGGGGTGGCTCCCAAAGGGAGCTGGAGCAGTGGGCACGGCTGGGGGGCCAGGCTGCCCCGAATGCCTGGGGCCGGTGGCCAGGCAAACTGGGGAGTTGCTGCAGGCTCTGGGGCTGGAGCTGGGCCAGGCCTGACCACTCTGCGCTGGCGGAGGGTGGAGAAGGGGCCTGCTGGGCCAGGATCCCACCCAGACTGGAGCCGGGATGGGAAGGGGGCACTGAAAGCCAAGGTTATGTGATGGAGGGAGGCGCTCTGAGGAGGCAAGAGAACCCAGAAGTCCAAGTGTGGGAGGGTACAGAGCGGGAGGGAGCCGGCTGGAGGGGGAGTGGAGGAAGGTGAAGGAGCTGGGGGGAGGTGACTGGGGGTCAGGGGTGTCTGGTTGGTTCTGGGCCCCGTTGAGTCTAAACTCCTCTCCCTGCCCAAGGAGGCAGCCAGGCCTGGCCCAGCCCAGTGGTTCTGGCCACACCTTGGGTTGGGGGTGAGGGGGTCGCAGATGCCAGCTGGTGCTGAGGTTGGGGGGAGCAGGCAAAGAGAGGGGCTGGTCACGTGCACGTACCCCAGTCCTGAGGGGTGCACAGACCACCCGGGAAAGCATGGAGGGGCATGGCAAAGCAGGATGTGAATGTGGGGGGCTGCAGATAGGGAGCGAGGGAGATGGGCAGAGCTGCGAGGCCCCGGAGAGGCCAGGGCTGGGAGAACAGGACCAGCCGGTCGCTAGCTCCAGCCTGTCGGCAGCGCAGGGGCTGGGCTGGGGTAAGTCCTAGAAATACGGTTCCGAATTAAACTCCTGTGGCCGCAGATTAGCAGCGTCTGATTCTGAGGGCTCTGGGGCTGTGACACGGGGCTCCGGCCCTCAAGGGGGCTCTGCAAACCTGCCTTGGATGTAGCAGTAGCCTGGCGGATAGAGCACTTGGCTGGGATGCCGGTGCCCTTGGTGCTATTCCTGGTTCTGCTCCGTGCCTCAGTTTCCCTCTCTGTAAAATGGTATCATGCCGCTGTCCTCTGTTAAACAGCACTTTGACCTACTAAGAAAAAGTCCTAGGTCAGAGCCAGGGGTGATTATTAGTGACCCAGACGCAGACCCCAGCTGGTGCCCAGGACGTGGCTGGAGTTGGCGCGGCCTCTGCCTGGTTTCGAGCTGACCAGCTGCCCTGTCGCCCGGCCCACTAGCCAGGGGCACTAAGCGGCTACCTTTGCCATGGACTGAAAGGGCCAGAGCCTTAGTCTGTTCTCCCTTCCCACGCCTGGTTTCCATTCAGGGCCGGCCTAGTGCACGTGGCACTGAGCTGAACCTGCGCTGGGGTAGGAGGCATCCAGCCCTGTTCAGCGCTGCCCTTCCCCTGTAAAGGGATGGCGGGGAATCCCCCCCACAGCACCTTGCAGGCTGCAGTGAAACGGACCCAGGTGTCCTGGAGGGCTCTCACAAACCCACCCACAAGTGGATCACAGAGCAGCCAGACGAGCGGGCACCAGCTGGGAGCAAGGCCCTGGCAGCACATCAGGGGCCTGAGGGGCAGGGCGCTGCCCGACTGGGCGGGAGAGAGGGCAGCCGAGTGGCGCTGCCCCAGCCTGCCTGGCTGGTCTTGTTCCTTAAGTGGGGTTGGGGTTGTCACTTCCTCCACTGCCCCTGCCCCGATCCAATAGCCTGGGCTGTATCCGAGCGTGAGTCTCCGCCGGCTGCTTCGCTGTGGCCCTGCGTCAGCCGCCGGGTGTGACATGAATTGCAGGGGGCAGCACTGAGCAGAGCCCATGGGGGGGCCCAGAGAGCCTGGCTCATGGAGGTGCCAGGCACAGGGGTATGTGTGCGTGTGTTTGTCCACGTGTGTGCCCTTACACATGTGGGTACATGCATGCATCAGGGTGTGCACTTACCCGGGTGGGTCCATGTGTCTGTGTCTGCCTGTCCTCGCCCACCCCTGGGTACACGCACACGTCTGTCTCGGTGCATCCTTGCACACACGCGTCCACGCCCGTGTGTGTGTTTTGTCTAATGTGCGTAGCGGAGAAACAACAGGAAATGCCAGCTCTGGCGATAGGGGCTCGCGCTAAGCAGGGCAAAGGCCTCTCGCTCTCCCGTAGTCAGCTGGGGTCAGAGGTTGTAACAACAGGCGGCTGCTGATTCCGAAGGGCCCTGGCCCGGCAGAGCCGTGACTAACCAGCCCCAAGGACCCGTGCCATTGGCTTTCGGCCGGGAGGAAGAGGAGAGCACGTGTTGGGTGTGCAGCCGGCTGGCAGGGAAGGCGGTGGTGTGCAGTGGTTACAGCCCGGGCGCTTGGCATACTGGCCACTGGCATACTGGGTCGGAGCTGAATGAGCTAACACTGCTGGCGGTGGCTGGGCAGGGTGGGTGCCCATAGCCCTGGCCCTATAGGGAGCTGTTCTGTGTCTGACCCCCCAACGGCCGGCCCTTGCCAAGAATGCAGGGCCCCGCTCACATGCCCCGTGTTCGGAGATTAGCCCCTTGAGTGCGACAAGGTCCCAGTGACGAGCCTATCGGGCCCTTTCAGCCGTACACGGTGGAGGAATGCGCCCTGCTCCCCCCGCAGAGCCCCCACTTGGGAACGAGCCCCTGCGAGAACGGGCCAAGGACCACGGGGCCAGCGCTGCAGCAAGTCCCATGTCATGGTTTTCCCGGCCCTGCCAAGCCCTTCCCCCTCCCAGGGGTCCTAGCTGGGTGCTTCATGCCCTGGGTCCGGCGCCCGCGGCACTCCATGCCCCCTGCATGACAGCCCTGCCCAGGGAGAGGCGCCAGGAGCAGGGAGGTGGGTGGTTCACATGCCAGGGCCCAGACCCAGGGTCCTGCCCCCTCCCCTGCTTGCTTCTCCTGGGACAGTCTCTTCCCCTTGCTGTGCCTCCATTTCCCTACAGGCCCCGGCCTGTCCCATCCCCCCCTGGGCAGGACCAGCTGCAGAAATCGGGGGGGAGCCTGGGTGCTGGGAGACAGGTAGCCCGCTCGTACCCCCCCTGCAGTGAAGCCTGGCCGAGCACCCTGGCTGCCTGGCAGGGCTCATTCGGGCTCTGCTATTTAAATTGCAGCCATGTATTAAAAGACCAGACAGGACAAATCAGGCTGGGACTGGGGCTGGCTCCCCCCCACCCCACTCCCCGCCCAAGCACTAGGGATCCCTTCTGCCCCGCCAGAGAGTGGGTGTGCGCATGGGTTAGCATTCACCCCCATGCCACATGCCCTCATGCGGGGGCAAATGCTCATGGGGTAGCACCCAACCTTCCTCATCAGAATTGGGCCCCTGCGGTGCTGGGCACCACCCAGAGAGGAAGACGCAGTCCCTGCCCCAGACAGCTCATGGGCTGGCAGGCTGCATGGTGCAGGGAGCGCGGCACTGCCGGGGTCATGTTCATGGATGTGCCACAGGAGCGCTGCGGGGCCGGGCTCTTTCACCACCAGGGCATGCGGGGGGCATGACTTAGAACAGCCAGACCCCAACACCCCCAGCTGAAAACACCCAGCAGACAAAGCTGCCCCCCGGGGGTGGCATAAGGGCTGCAGGCAGGTAGGAGGCTGGCAAACAGCATGCCTGGCACAGGTGGGCCCTGGGGAGATGAAGGCCACATTGCGCTAGGGGCTGTACGAGGGCCAGATTCGCTGCAGGAGGGAGAGTCTCCACTGAGCAGCTACATCTGCCTTGGTTTCTGCTCCTGGCTCTAGCACGTGCCAGAGGAACCGGCTGCAAGAGCGTCCCAGGCGATCCGAGCGGGCCTACGAGGGCAGGCTGCCTCCAGCTCTAGGCGCTGCCCCTCCTCCGCGTGGCACGGCCTGCCTGACACTCAGCCCCGCCAGGGTTAAGAACAAGGCCCAGGCGCACCAGCTGGGGTTGCAGGGAAGACCCAGATGGGGCCGTCAGGAGGTCCGAATAGCAGAGCCTGTCTCCAGCTCCCGGGGGGTAGAAGGGGGGTTCTTTGGCTGATTTCACTGGAGCCTCTGCTCCAGCCCCTGGCCTGAACACAATGCCCGGGCGCCTGCCAAGCATGCAGAGCTGTTTGTAAAGCGATAGGCTGCCCTGGGGGAGCTGGTTGGGGGGGGTGGGAGCAGAGGAATGCAAATGTCAGCGATGGCCAAGGTGCTCCTGCCCACGGCCCCGGCTCCACCCGCCTTATTTCGGGTCAGAGAAGCCCAGACGGCGGCGAGCTCTAGAATCCATCACGTCTAACCCCGGCTGGCCAGGGAAGGCCCATTCCCACTACGGCTGTGCCAGGCCTCGTCGCCTTGTGGTCCCGACTCCCAGCTGGGAAGGGAAAACCTGATCCTCTCCCCCGCAGCAGCCACCCTCCTAAACTGCACCAAAAATAGAGCCCACCACAGCCCCCGAGCTCTGAGCCCTGGAGACGAAAGGACATGCCCGAAGCCCAGACGGCTCTGCATGGGAACAGCCGCAGACCAGTCCTGCTGCATGGGGCAGAAAGCGGCTGCACGCTGCCCCCTGCAGAGGAGAAGTGCTTTCTGCAGCCCCAGACATCCATGCTCAAAGCCCCTGTGAGCCCAGCACTGTGCGACGTGCTGCAGCGGGGAATGGCAGCGCGGGGAGAGGTGTAGCCATGAGACACATCTTAGGACGTGGGTTATGAAATAAAACACTGATCGTTCAGTGTCCGATTGTTCAGAGCGCTGCAGGGCAGGGCCCGGCTCTTTATTCTGGGTTGGTACAGCACCTAGCACAGTGGAGTCCTGGCACATGACTGGCGCTGCTAGGAGCAACTGCAACGCACAGGATAACCATCACCCCTGTAATTTAAGGAGGTATAAGGGTGGAAAGAGGGAGGAAGGCTGGTGAGTGCTAACTTAGGACGTGGAAGTCCCAGGTTCGATTCCTGGTCTGCCACAGTCTCCCTGTGACCCGGCAAGTCACAATCTCTCTCTGCCTCAATGCTCCCACCTGCAGAATAGGTAGAACAGCCCAGCCATGCTGTGATGATAAATTCATTAGAGATGCTGAGGTTTGCTCTCACCAAAGACAGGAGTCCTGCTGAAGCCCCCCACAAGCTTTTCCCTTCTCTTTCCCCAACATTCTCAAGACGAGGGGTGGGCAGAGACCGAGTGACATCAGCTCAGTTTACGAAAACTCTTTATTAGCGCTAGGAACCATGTAAAATCCAACCCCTGTCACAAGCAGGGCTGGACGTGACCGTTACAAAACTCCACGCGCACCACCCTGGCCTGGGAGGAGATTAACGGAAAATAACCTGACCTCTGCCCCGGCTGGATCGGGGGAGGCGAAATGGGATCAGAGGGGAAAGTGGCCATGCTCCGATGCCAAGGTGCCCGGTGCAGTACGAGTTTGCTCCTTGCCATAGGGCATGTGAGTCAATTCCAGTGCTAGTGAAAGCAAGGGGACGAGCGCTCCCTGCTTCGAGGGGACACCACACAGGCTACCAATACAGCTTAGAGCCACGCTGCTATTCCAGTCCTGAGCCCGCCTTGAGCACAGATTGCCCCAGCGTTCGGTGGGTTGTGTGGGACAATAGGGAGGGTCTACAACTAAAGGTGCCTCCCTGTGACCCGGGGCGGACACGAATTCCAGCCTCTGCATGCAAACCGCAAAGGCGAGTTCTGAGAGGAGCAGCACCGAGGCCTGGTTAGAAGAGAGGAAAGCGTACAGTTTATCCCATTCCAGCTTATTCAGTAAAAAGACTAAGTGGGTTGAAGGGGGGGGGGGAAGGAGGTCAGAACTTTACACTTAAAAAAGAAACCCACCCCCCAGTACTGATACATAACAGCGATGAGCCATGTGTGCGCAGACGCCCAGAGACAGAGCTTATGTCTAGAACGGGGGGAGAGAGAAAACGCGTGTAAAGTACACATCACATCACTTCTTACATACCCAGCCCAAGGATGGAACGTCGGGAGGCCGACCCAAATAACGGGGAGGCGGGCGGCGAGAAAGGATCCCACGGCCGATTGCCTTCCCCGGTCACCAGAAGGGGCAGGGAGACTGGGCTGCACAAGTGGTTTCACCTGCATGGCTCGTGAAGCCATGTTTGCTGATCCTTTTGCGTATCTGGATTTTTCCTAACACTGAGCCAGGCGTGGAGGGGAAAAGCCAAGATTTCTTTATACAAATAAATACAGAAGGGGCGGGGGGTGGAATTTAAAACAATCTGAATTTGGGGGAGGGGGGGGAATGCTTTATTTCAAAGATCTAACGAAGAGATCCAGCGGACCCCATCCCATAGCGCGGCCCAGTTTTCTACAGGGGGATAACGTTCCAGTCCTGTGTCCAGGGCGCTCAGCATCTTGACACATTTGGCTGTAGATGGCGACAAGTTTCTGGGTAACAGCAGAGACGTAACAACTGCGCAACAGTCACTGAGCCCTTTTGATGTTCACAGCCGGAGAAGGAAATGAGAATCAAAGGACGCGGGGGAGGGGGGGGCAGCTCTCAGGTGACTGGCAGGTGTTGCTCCTACAATGCAACACATTTTGTGTGGAGGATCCTGAAGCTGGAACTTAAGGGCAGGGGTTGATTTGCAATTCAAAGAGGGGGGCTGGACAGGTTGCGGGCAGGGGTCCTGTCCGGATTGTTCACGTTGTTGGCAGCAGCTGCCATGCCAATAGAAGCACCAGAAAACAACAGTCTCCCCACGCACAGGGAGAATGGAACAGCGGAAAGTCAGGAGGTGGCAGGGACGGCCTGCCCATGGCAGATCCTGCCATCTCCCCCAAGGAGCTGAACTCCCAGAGTTCGCTTTCTATCCTTCCCCACTGCCCAAACCCTCCCCTGTAAAACCTGCTCAGCGCGGCTTTGCAGACAGAGCTGCAGCCGGCCGCCGAACAGCAGCACGGGGGTGGACACTGTTTCTCGGAGCACAGGCTGGGGGCGAGCTCCTAAGCTGGGCACTGTTAATGTGAAGGTTGTTAAAGGGGCAAAGATATCCTGAGATCGAGTCTGGTAAAAGAAAAGAATCGAAAGCGGTTGCAGTTTCTACCCCAGTCCCTGCGGCCTGGGGCCTTCTCCAATTTGGGTGAATGTTTACACCCCCATTTTCCTTTGTGGAGAAACAAAAGGTTTTTCTCTCCTGTTACGGAGAAACCCAAAACAAGGCAAACTGACCAGAGAGGAGCAGAACGGTGGGTGACATCCTGGCCCCACGGAAATCAGTTTCATGAAGTGCTGTCAAATGCACAGGGTGGGGGTGAAAACAAGGGATGTAAAAGGTTCACCGGTAAGCATTAGGCTTATCGTTAACCGGCCCTTAACCGTTAACCCCTGCAGCTGGCCGCACTGGCCAGCAGGACTCCAGCCCCGGCCGCGCCGGGCGGGACACCTGGAGCGGGCCCGGCCACGTTGGGCAGGACACGGCACCGGGTCGGGCGGGCTGGAGTGGTCCTGGCAGGACCCCATCCCCTGCTGCCCTGCCAGAGCAACATCAGTTAATGGTTAACCGATAGAATTTTAATCTTTTAACTGGTTAACTTTTTAAACTGATATTTACATCCCTAGTGAAAACATAGGGAAAATATCCACCCATCCCCAGCTCTTTTAATCCAGGCGGAAGTGTGAGTTTTAAATGAATGGGGGAGACCCTTTAAGCTGAAGCAAGAAACACAACTGCAGGTGTTCTTTTTACAAGAGTGGCACACGTTTTCAGAAAGGTCCAATAACAGCACCGGGCACCCACCGTTCCAGCTGAAATCAACACCCTCAGGAAAACAACAACAACCCCTGAGAGGATCAAGTTGGATTTCCCAACAATTGAGGAGCTCAAATTCAGTGACTACTTTTAAAAACTTTGCACCTCTCTCTGTTTGTGCTCGCCTTGCCCTGCCCAGGGCGGGGGAGTTTGGGGGAAATTTCAGACCGAAAATAAAAAGGTTGGTTATTTGGGTTTTAACCCCATTTACCAGCTGTAGTTAGAACAGAGATGGATCAATAGTGGTTTGGGGCATAAGCACAGAGAAAAAGGGGTGTGGATAAGAATCAATTTACCCATCAAATCTTACCCTAGTGGGAGGCTTGGACCATTTAAGTGAATTCACGCTTTGCTCCAGTCCTTAAAAGCGATGCTTCAAAGTGCATCCGCTAAAAGAAGTAGGTGAGATTCCTGCCTGGCAGTTCTGTAACACTGGGTCCAGCAGCAGCAGTAATTGACATTAAGCAGCTAATAAATATTTCCAACGACTCTCCCTGTCTTACATCTAGTATTAAACTATACAAGAGTAGGACTCAAGTAGTACGAAATTTCAGATCTGGAGGAAGAAGAACAGTTTTAGCCAGAGTCTGCCGTGGTTTTCTACCGTCCCTGAGGAGAAGCAGGGGGGAGAGTAGATGATGCAACTCAGCTAGATCATTGTACAAGAAGGAGCTGAATCGAGTCCCTGCTTGGTTTTACACAGCACAGCAACACACTAGACCAGAAAGGGACCTTGCTGAAATGAGCGAAGACAGCAGTTAGCCATCTCGGGGCAGGGGAGGAGGGAGTGATTCACTGCCACAGCCTATGGAGCGTTTCGTAACAGATGCGTCAGTCAGTCAAGGGTCTGAGCGACCCACTGCCAGACGCCTGGATTGCAGGGGGAGACCAACGCCTCTGACGACAGCCTGCAAGCAGGCGAGAAGCGGCTAGTCAGCGAGGGAGGCACAGGGTGCTAGCACTGGCCTCTGCGCTAGGCCGTACCCAAGGGCGGATGGAGTCGCTGCTCTCGCAGGTTTCTCTGCAGTGCACAGG
The DNA here is from genome assembly GCF_013100865.1 of Trachemys scripta elegans. Classification (NCBI taxonomy): domain Eukaryota; kingdom Metazoa; phylum Chordata; order Testudines; family Emydidae; genus Trachemys; species Trachemys scripta. The sequence continues at coordinate 3,946,739 of NC_048319.1, read as the reverse complement.
GCCCTGAGTCGGCTGACTTTCACCAGCTCCCCAGGCGGACATTAAAGGATCCCTAGCCAGGTTACTAGGCCCCTAGGTCTTTGTATCCCTGCGGGCCACATTGCTGTCGTGTGTCTGTGGCCCCAGCTTCCTGGACCGGAGATGCAGCGGCCCGGTAATGTTACAATATTGACGCCCCCCCGGCGTTGTTAGCATCCGAGCTTGCAAAGTATTGACCGCCCAGAAGAGGGCGCTTGGTACCTTTGCAGGATGGGGTCCCTTCCAGTTCTGAAACACTCACGCACTAGGGGAGGAAGAGGAGAGGGGACAGCGCCCCCTTCTGACATGGGCTGGAATTGCATTCGCTTTGATCAAAACAAAACGGGGGAAGTTCTGAGCCGAGTCTCCTCGACCCAGGTGGTGATGCTGGGGCAGGAGGGGACTAACCCCCCACTCGCCCAGCAGGCTTGTAGTGTGGAGGGGAATATTCCTTTTGGGGTGAGCAAGGCTATTAAGATAGCGCAGGTGCACTTCGTGGCTTTTTACACCTTGGCCTCGCAGATGGGTTTATTCGGAGGTTTCCAATCTGCCCACTGGAGAGGAGACCGAGCCCAAATCCGCCCTGCCCTTTAGTTCCCTCTCTAGTCGTTTGTTTTACGATCAGAGCCGTGATTTTACCTTCGGGCACAAAACAAGCTGAGGGCTGGGGAAGTCTCAGCTCTTAAACAATGGTGCCACTTCTAAAATGGTGAATCCAATTTTTAAACACACCCCACACCCCTCTCTCGAGCTGCACCCTGGTGCAGACCCTCTGGGTGCAAAGTTTCAGCTTCAAGCCAATTTGTATGGGCTACTTATAACACACACACACACGCACACACACGCCGCGCCAAAGGGTAACAGATTGCACCGCCCGCCCCGTGGCACGGCTGTCATTCCAGAGAGGGGAAATGGCAGCGCCGGATCTAAACCCCTCTGCCGGAGGCCCTACGTTCGCTCTGGGGACGAAGAGCAGCCGCGGTGTCAGCCCACCCGGCGGGTGTTTGGACGACAGAGGAATCTGGTGCTGCCTGGTTCTCTGGCTCAGGACGATGGGTTCGCAGACACAGGAGCTGGCTCTACTCACAGGGCGGCGGGCGGGTTTTCAGCAGGCTGAAGGCAGCGAGCTGGACTCAACCTTCAGTCCTTTACTGGCCAGGAAGGCATCCTGCTTGGGGTCTCGACCCAGGAACCTCCTCAACATGTCACACGCATCCACGGACCCTCCGGGACGCAGGATGTAGTTCCTGTAATCCATGCCCACCTGCAGGGGGAGAGTGGGGGGAGAGAGACAAAGGGGGAGGAGGGATCAGGGCATAGGAGACCAGCGAGGGAGAGAGCTCTCATCCCACAATGCTGCTGCCTGCGCTAACCCCCTCCGCATGCTCTGGGCTGATCACAGCCAGGGAGGGTCTCCCCGTGGATCACCTCACCCCTCCTGCGGGGCCAATATTCCCACAGCAGGCAGCATTTCTATCACGCACTGGGGAGACAGACAGACAGGAGCTTCCATTACCTTACAGTTCATGATCCCCTCATGCTTGAAGCGCGTGTGGAACATGTCCATGGAATACACTTCGCTCCAGAGGTAGCCATAGTACTGGGCATCGTAGCCTCCAGCCAGGTGGCCAAACGTGGCCGGCATGTTCGTACCTTGGGAATTAAGACAGACACGTGGCCTGCTGAAGAGACGCACTGCAGGAGTCAGGCACTGAGACAATTGCCCGAGGAGCGGGCGGGGGGAGGAGGAGAGACACACTGGACCATGACGTCCTTGATTCAAGCTGCAAAAACCCGATGTGGAAATTTACCGGCCCAGGCATCAGATCAACTTCCCTGTGATCCCGGGGGGGGGGGGGGATTTTCCACCATGCTCGGCCCTCGCTTAACGCTGCTCCCAATGGAGTGAACGGCTTGTTCCCCGAGCCCAGCGCTCCTCGACATGCCACCCTAACCGTGGCTGACGTGCCCAAGCAGAGCAAGGCAAAGCTGCCTTGATAGGCTGGGACTAGCCAGTGGCTCTAGCCCCCCTGCTGTGGGGCACAGGGGAGCGATTTCTGCTGGTCTTTCGCCCAGTTGGCACCGGGCGTTTTGAAAGTCTGCCTTGGACCGTGCAGAGGCAGGAGGCCAGGAAGAGAAGAAAAGCTCCTTCCCCTTGACATGATCTTCAGAGAGAAGATTTTACCGTGGACTGGGCGGGAGCAGCCGCAGCCCCTCTCCCTAGAGCCTGTAGAACCAGCCTGCCCATCAGTGCCAGGTGGGTACCTGGGGTGGCGGGGATGCCCAGCACCTCCTCGCACAGCCGGGCGTACTCCTCCACGGGGTCTGCCTTCGTCTGGGTGTGAAGGGCCTGGTCCACCTTTGCCAGGACGATCTGACGCAAGTTGAACAGCCCTGTCACAGGAGGGGAGAGGGAGGCAAAGCGTGAGCCAGACAGCGCCTCCGCGGGGAGGCCACGGCGGGTGGGTAACAGCCGGCCGAGACCGGCTGCGAGTGCCTGCCTGCCTGCCCCCCCCCCCCCCCCTCAGCTCTGCCACGACCCCCCGCAAGCCTGTCCTGCAACCTCCCACTATTCCACTCATGCCCTTCAATCCAGACCTGCAGCCCCTCCTGCCCCATGACTGCTAATGATCACAGGTGGGTTCCTTCCCCGCCAACCCCACCCCCCACCGGCACAGCAGAGGGGCGAGACAAGGCCGACCCCAATGGGAGGGGAAGGCACCATGGCTCCTACCTGTGTTCGCCTGCCTGGATTGGATGAGCTTCTCCAGCAGCTCGTCGGGCATGGGGCTGCCGGTTTTGTAGTGTTTGGACATGCGCACCAGGGGCTCCTTCTCCCACACCCAGTTCTCCAGCATCTGAGACGGGGCTTCAACAAAGTCCCGCTCCACGTGGGTCCCGCTGAACATGGCAAACTCTGCCTACAAGACGCACACGCTGTTACAACACAGCCCAGTCGGAGCGGACACAGAGTACCGACCCAGATCCCCCCTGCCCCAGTCAGTGCCCACCTGGGGGTGAGGAATGAGCCAACCCGGCTGGCCACTGGAAGCCCACAATTCAATGATCGGGCTTGGCAAGCACGGAGATTGGAATTTAGAGCCTCCATCCTAAGTGAGATGAGTTTGTTGCTCTCAGGCTTGTCCCCGGGAGTCTTCGCTTGTCCCAAGCCGCCGCACTGCGTGGCACAACGGTCAGTTATCGCGTGAGTGTGGCAATGGATTGGCTAAGTGGGGGCTGCGGCTCATGGGCAGAGCTGGGTGGGATAGCAGAGTGTCGGAGGAGCTGCAGGTCGGGATCGAGGGGCACCGGCAGAGCTGTGCAGGAGGACATCTGCACCCCTTGCTCTCTGCCTGGCTCTGGCCAGTGCTCCAGCCTTCTCCCCTTGCAGCGTTCTGTGGCGCTAGGAGGAGCCAGCGCCCCGCTGCCCCCCATGCGGCCCCGCCCTTACCTGTGAGCAGAGCTGGTGCATGACATGGCCGAACTCATGGAAGTAGGTCTCCACCTCGTCATGCTGCAGCAGGGACGGCGCGTCCGGCGTGGGCTTGGTGAAGTTGGCTACCATGGCAGCGACGGAGATCTGACGGCTGGAGTCCGGCAGCAGGCAGCCCGGCTGCAGGCCGAAGCAGGCCGCATGCCCGTACTTCCCCTCCCTGGAGTGGGTGGAGGAGACTGTCACATCCAGCCTAGCCCCGTCACCTAGAGAGCCTATCAGAGCCCAGGGGTCGCCTACCAGGCACTGACAGATTCATGCAGGCCAAGTGCTCGCTGGGATCGGCTGGACCAACCGCACCCCTGTTCCTTCTCCATCGGGGTCAAGGTACATAGGAATGGGACCGAGCCAATCCCACTGCAGGAGCACACAGCAGATCTCAAGCGGACCCTAGCAAGTGGTTTGGGACAGCAAAGCCCCCCAGCTACCATCTCCCCAGGGTGAGTTATATAGGGGAGCTAGATGTTCGGCCTTGTTGTGCTGCTTTGGTGGGAGCGGAGGTGGTCAGGCACCCACCAGAGAGAAGAGGGAGGCTGCAGGGATGTGGGATTTAGGACTTCTCTGGCAGCTGTGGGGGTGGCTGTCACTGCAGCTCAGAAGGGATGGGGAAAACACCCCAGGGCTGGGCCTGACAGAGGTGTCAGACAAGGAACACACCCCAGAGCAAGGTGCATTGGAGAGCTGCTGGGTGACAGGGGGAAACCCCACTCAGCACCATATGCCCTCACCTCGTAGTCAGGCCCTGCTGACTGCAGGGATAAAGCTAACGCCGCTCTGAGGGGAAGGCGGGCAGTGCTGATGTACTGCCAGGGATGGATGGCACAAGGAGAGAGCCACAAACACAACTCCCGCCCTCAGGTGGCAGCGTCACACCCTGCCCGACGAGCCATAGGCAACCGGTTCCATAGTCACACTGGGAAGGAGTCCAGAGCCCCAAACCCTCCTGCAGACAGACTCCCCAGTTGCTCCAAAGGGGGTGCGGGAGGTTCCCCCGTGTGCCTGGGTTACAAGATCCACCGTCCCCAAGGGGCCCTGCAGGATCCGGCCCCTAAGCCCGTCTCCCTCGCTCTGGTGTTGCGGGGGACTCACCGGGGGTACAAATCCAGGTAGAATTGCCCGATGGTCTTGCCCGAGGCGATGTCCTTCACCGAGTAGAGCTGGACGTCCTCGTGCCAGACCTGGGCGTGCTCCTCCGGGTGGAAGCTCAAGCCCAGCAGCTCCTGGTAGATATCCAGCAGGCCAGCAGTGACCACCTGCATGGGGAAATACTCCTTCAGCAGGTTCTGGTCCACGCTGTACTTGGTCTCCTCCACCTGGTTCATGTAGTAGCGCATGTCCCAGGCGTTGATGCGGGCGTCAAACTCCAAGTCCCGCTTCTGGCACTCTTTCTTCTTCAGGTCCAGGATCACGGCCCGTTCCTTCTCCCCCAGGGGCTTCAGCTTCTGGGCCAGCTCATCTGGACAGACAAAGAGGGGGAAGGTGCATGAGAGAAGGATGTGCAGGAAAACCCAGCCCCGCCCCTTCCAAAGCCAGGTGCGGTACCTAAGAAGGAAGCCACGGTCTTGCTGGTTTTCGCCATGTTCATTTCCAGCACGAAATCAGCGTGAGTGTCGAAGCCCAGGAGGTCGGATTTCTGAGCCCGCAGGTCCACCAGCTCCTTGAGGATCAAGCAGTTCTCCTGCAACGGAGAAGAAAGCGCAGCCCGTGGAGCTGGAAGTGCCGGGCAGGGAGGAGGCACGAAGGCCAAGGTGGAACAGAGCAGCCATCCCGGGAAAGCAGCAGCAAGTTAGCGCCCTCACGCCCAAAGGCTAGGCTAGGACCCCCCAAGCCAGACAGCCCAGCCAGAGCCTTCGCCACCCTTTCAACCCCTTGGCTTCTCCACTGAGAATGCTCATTGGGATGGCGGGTTGGGTGGCGCAGGCCCCTGGCCTGAGTCCCACCACGCTTGTTTCAAATGGGCCACTGAACTGTCCTCAGATGATGGTGGCCTGCAGTCGCCACTGATCTGGGCCAGGGTGACGCTTCCCCTGTGCCCTTGGCCAGCCGGCACCAAGGGGCTCCGGGCCACAGCTGGCACCGGTGACCTACATACGGAAACACTCTTTGGTGCTTGGCCCCCACGTCAATGGCCTGGATGGGAGGCTGTGGCTTAGGGTGAAAGCCAGTGCTGTGCTCTAGGCTAACAGGTTTGCGTGCTCAAGAGTTCTGCCCCAAGACCTTCATCCACCTACCTCCTTGCACCTGGAGTTGAACATTTCCTCCACCTTCCTCCTCGTCTCAGGCACGTAGCATTTCTTCATGAGGGGGAAATAGTGCGGGTACTTCAGGGTGACCTTCAGCTTGCCGTCCTCTGTCTTCTCCAGGGAGTTCAGGAAGTCCTCGGGGAGCCCCCCTGGAGGAGGAGAGGAGACAAAGACAGACGGACTTTGAGGGTTACCTGCAGACCCCCACACGGCCACGCCGCTCCCCAGGCAGTGCGCTCTGGGGCGGCTTAATCACGAAGCACGGGAAGGACCGTCTTCCCTGCAAACCGGCGAGCGCACCAGCCAAAAGGGGCTGTAACTGGCAACTCTCACGCTGCTTCACCTGGACCGAAGCAAGCTCAGGCCAGCAGCAGCTGCCAGTTATTTCTACTGGCAGATTCCCGCTTGATCGGGCAGTTATAGGGCGAGCTCGGAGAAGACGGGTCATCGTCACAGAAGGGGGATGAACCAATCCGTGGAGACTGAGCGCCAGGAGAAGCAAATCTTCCTGGAGGCGCCAGTGGGCCTGGTTCCTCCGACCGCGAGCAGCCCTTACCCAGTTCCTCCTTGGAGAAGGGCAGGTAGGTGGTGTCTTCGTTCAGGTTCTTGTTGAAGTCGATGCAGAGCAGGCTTAGCCTTTTCTTAATGGCTTTGACTTTCTTTTGAAAAAAATATAGACAGACATGTCGTCAGACCCAGCTAAACCGGGGGAGGAAGCAGAGCATCGCCGTTGGCCGTGCGTGGTCAGTTCTGTGCGCACCCGGTCCCTTAGTGTTTGTTACCGGCTTCTCTCCAAACAGGGCCGGCTGTGCAGACCCAGAGATCTCAACCCGGAACAGGCAATCTCTGATCATGCCTGCTGGAAGCCCGGCCATCACGCCCCCGGCCCGTCTGTGTGTGGCCAGCTCAAGGAGCGGTGGGTGTTGAAGGTCCGTCCGACCATCGGCTGATTTCATTTCCCCTGCTTGTCAAGTCCCCCAACCGCCCTCCAGCCCTTCCTGCTGCAGTGCGGCCGGTGAGAGGAGGGTTACCCTAGTCACGCTAAACCTGCTCAGTGTTCCCCAGCTCCCTTACAGAACCTCTGCCCCCCACATGCAAACTTCACGTTACTATCGCTCTCGGGCTGGGGGCGGCTGTCATTCCGAGGCTGCTATGTTCTACTGTGGCTCTCTTCAGCCCGGGATCCCAAAGGGTACAGAGATTAGCTCCCCAGGCTGACAGGTGTATTATCCCCACTTCACAGGAGGGAAAATCTGACTTGCCCTGAGTCAGTGATAGAGCCAGGAATAGAACCCAGGAGTCCAGGCTGACAGTCTTCTGGTCAAGCCACGAGATCACACTCCTTTAGCCGTAGTTACCCCTCTGCACAGCTATTTCCCATACTATTGACAGTCTCACCTCCTGCGTCTCCTCCGGGAGGTGAAGGCCATTTCGTTTACCCAGTTTAATCAGCCTCTCTAGATACCTCTTCGCTTCAGGCCTCAGGGAAGCACTTTCCGCCTTCTCCTGTCAGACAAAAAGGGGGAGAGTCCAGAGCTGAAGGGGCGACAGTGCAGGGAGTGGGGTTTGCTAATCTACAGCTGCGACACAGCCACAAGAAGTTATTTGTGTAGGTCCTACGCATGGACTGTTTCAATGTCTGCGGACCCCGAACTAGAGGAAAACACCCCCCTAGAAGGGTTAGATTCAAGAGGCTGGTCCCCACGGATCCCAAAGCACATTACAAATCATTAGCCAACCCTGAGCCTCCATGGGATGTAGGTCAAGGTCACCAGCATGATTGTAAAGATGGGGAAACTGAGGCACAACAAAGGGCTGGGACTTGCTCAAGGTCACACAGTGAGTCAGAGCTGAGACTAGATCCCAGAAGTCCCAATTCCCCAGTCTCTTGCTCTAACTACTAGACGATATTGCCCTCACATTGTGATTTAGTTCTAAACTGAATAGGACCGACAGTAGGGAGAGGGACTCATTGAAATTAAAGGGAGGTCCCTGTGCACTCCCTGTTGGGATGCTGGGCCTGTCGTCTACTCAGCACTGTGAGCAACTCAGGTTATCACCCCCCCCACCCCCGAACCTGGAGCCAGACGATCCTCTGGTACACGTCCTGCCTCATGCTCATCTCCACGTCGAAATCCGAGAGCTTTTTGTCCGCCTCCGTGCTCGCCGTGCGGATAGCTTTGTGAGGGGAGACGTGCTGGGGGAAGTCCAGCGTGTTCCTCTGAACTGAAACGACAAAGCCAGGAGATCAGGCTGCAGCAAGGGCCCCGGAGCGCTACAGGGTTAGTGTTTGAAGTAGGTGCCGGTTTCACAGTCTGGAGCCTGACACATAGCCCAAGTGGGGACAAGGCAAGCTGCTCCCACTGGCACGTCCCACACCTCACCCGGAACAACCCCTTCTAGCACGGAGTTCGAGCCGCCGCAGCTCATTCAGTCCTTGAGGTCTCTGTTGAGCCTCCTGGTCTCAGAGCCAGATCTGTGTGTCAGTGCTACATTGCAAGTTCCTTGAAGCAAAGATCTTGGCTTCTGACTGCTCCGGAAAGCATCATATCCCTCCGGGGGGGGAGGGATAGCTCAGTGGTTTGAGCATTGGCCTGCTAAACCCAGGGTTGAGAGTTCAATCCTTGAGGGGGCCACTTAGGGATCTGGGGCAAAATCAGTACTTGGCCCTGCTAGTGAAGGCAAGGGGCTGGACTTGATGACCTTTCAAGGTCCCTTCCAGTTCTAGGAGATAGGATATCTCCATTATTAATTATTATTATTATATGGCTCTGTTTGGCAATACTACGTAGGGCGTTGGTGACACCTGACCCTTGGCACCCAGCCTGCCATGACACACAGGCAGAGTGGTGTGGGGAAGCTCGCACAGCGGTTGCCCATCTAACTCCTGACTCTGACCGGTGCCATCTGTCTCCCATTTTTCATGAGCACTAGAATCCAAGCCCTAGTTCTAGGGGAAATCCTATGACGCTGTGGAGGCCAGACAATATGTCCCTGTTATAAGATGCACAACCACTGCTGTCTGCTTAACCGGAGAGACAGGATTAGACAGAGCACTGCTGGGTAATCAGGAAATACCTACACATCCCGTTTGCCACTCCCAGGAACTCGGGGGTTCAGGATTGGGCCCTGGGACTCTCCCTCAGGTCAGCGTGGGCTGGGAAGGATGCACCCAGCTATCACCGCAGAACTGGCATGGAGAACACCAGTGACATGCCAGCAAGGCACCTAGCAGTCAGAGTACCTAGTGCTCCCCTCCTAGAGATCACAGCGACTTTGTTGTGGGCGCTGGATCTACCTCAAGGGCTACACCTCCCGCAGCAAACCTCCTTACTGTAACTCCTCACTGGAGCAATCAATGCTGGAAGCTGCATCATACAAAGAACTTGGGCGTTTTGCAACTCAGGGATTTGCTAATGTCCAGATAAAGTCCAGCAGGGTTGGATTTTGGCCAAAGGTAACAGGGTAGGGGGAGGTGCTTTGGTTTGGGGAGGCGCTCCAAACTCTGATTTTTTTAATTGTTTGATTGCTAGGAAGGTCTTTTGAGACAGACTAAAAAAACCCCAAATAATCACATTTTAAAACAATGCAGTTCTAGCGTGGATGCTTCTCAAAGCCTCCGTGTCCACAGCCTGTGTTCTCCTTGCCCATTTCCAACTTCAGAAGGCAAAGGCAGGGAACATATCGCTTACCACCACTTCTGTGCAGCCCTGAACAACAAAACCCCGCAGCAGGGCACTGCTGTCCCCACAGATCCACCATGAGAATTCTTTGTTGAACAGAGAATTTGGGTGTGCCCAGAAAGGGCTGACAGGTCTGCAGATGTTAACACCATCTCTGCTTAGTAAGGAATCGCCCACACACACTTGTTTTTTGTGTGTGGAAAAATCAGAGAAGGAGAGTGCAAACTCATGACACTTCCCTTGCACCACTGGTGGTCAGACTAGGGAAAAAAGATACTGCCAGCAGGGAAGGTTGTCTGATTTATGCACCATTGAGAATAAACAGGTGTTACCCTGAGGCCAGCTTCATTTATAAACACAGTGTTATTTTTTCACAGCATTTTAACTGTAGTTCTAAAAAGAAATACATTGTTTACACAGAGAAGGGAGCTCACACCCACGTGTGCCCATCCCACGTCTGATCATAAGAAGCTAGAGATGGAAAAGCCCTGGTCCCCCAATCATCTTTTGGCCGATGCCTGGTTGTTTCCTACAGCACACTGCCGAGCCCTCTGTCCAGATACTGCAGCAATAGGCAACTTCAAAGTCCTAAGTGTTGCTTTTAAAAATCACAACTAGTGGGGCTTCCAGCAGCTCCTCTTGGAAACCATCCCACTGCCAAACTCACCATCAGGGAGATTTTTCCTGACATTCTGTCTCTGTTTCCCATCCAATTTCATCCCACTCTTCCTAGTTATGCCCCACTGTATAAACACTAATGAGGACATGTAAGAGAGAGGCTAGTGGAGTTATGCAAGGAAAAACCAATTATTCTAGACACTAGAGATGCATACGAGCTAAAAAGCACTCCGCTACTAACAAGAGCTATAGAGGGTTCCAGAAACCAGCCAAATCCTGTTCGTCCACGTACCTGTATATTCCACCTCCGCATCAGCCAGAGCTTTGAGGGTATTTTCATAGGAGACCTCCCCCTGCTCCTGGGAGCCCACCCGGTCATACACCTGCTTGGTCCTCTCTAGGAGCTCCACAGTCATGTTTTCTATTTGCTCTGCTGTCAGGTCCCATCTTAGTCGGTTCACTGGGGGTCTGTGGGACTGGCTGTCCACAACATTACCTGAATAGGTAGGAAAGAGATCTACATATAAGATAGTGCCCTAGAAAAGTGTGGCGAGCTCACCCACAGATTAATAAGGCAGGGATTCAAAAGACAGGTCTGGCAAATACCACAGACGCCCTGTAACAAGCTCAGAAGAGAACCTGATCTGTTTGAACCAAAGAGTAAACGGAACTGTTTCCAGTCAATGTTTTACCCCCTCATTTATGGCAACCCCTGAACCAAAACTTGATCCCTTAATTACCCCACCCTCAATCAGACACACATAGGTTTGTTATTGCAGGAGGGCTGGCACAGATCTGTGAAGGAGCTTTGAAACTTTGGTTTGTGGGGAAAGTAACACACACAAAGAATGACAAAGAACTGGTGCAGCAGGGGGTAGGTGATGGGAAGATTACACCTTAGCACCTCAGTGTAGCCTTAATGAGGAGACCAGTGACTGCAGCAGACCCAGATGCAGAGCTGCCACCCAGATGCTGCTGAGAGTAACTCCACAGCAGCGAGCTTTATCTCACTCCAGCCCGGCCGCCCTTTACAAGCTGGGGAGCAGTCTCTCCTTGCTTGCAGGGGAAGTTTAAATAGAGAGTCGGGAGCAGATGCCCAACTGAGAGGCAGAGAGAGAGAGAGAGAGAGAGGAATATTGGTTGGAAAGCTTCAGATTTACAAGTGATCTCCTGTAGCCGAGCTGGTCCCTGGATATGAGAGAGACAAGGTGGGTGAGGTGAAACCTTTTACTCAACTGGAGCTGGTGCAATAAAGGGTATTACCTCACGCACCTGGTCTCGCCAACTTACAATCATCGAATTCCAGCTAAACCAGCCTCACCGCTTCCCATTCCCTCCACTCCGCCTTCCCATTCCTATCTCCTTTACTCTGCCCCCCTACCCCAACTTCCCATCCTCCTTCCCCCAGCTCCCCACCCCACCCCAAACACTGCTTCCCCCGACCCAACATCGACCTCGCTGCTCTCCCTCTCCCCACCCTACACACTGCCCCCCCCACCCTATACCCTCTCCCTACACCCTACTCCCCTCACCCTATACTTTGCCTCCCCCGTCTACATGCCCCCCACCTCCACATCCCCTCTCCAACCCTGCCTCCAAGCCCAACCCCCTCCCCAGCGCCATCTCCCCCTGCCCGATTCCCTCCCCCCCATTACTCCCCCCGCCTGTTTTAATTCCTCAGCCCCAAACAGCCCTTCTTACCCCTCCCCTGGCCCCCCACGTGGCCCTGCCTCCCCAGCTGGGGGGTACCTGTGGGGGGAGCCATGGCGTGCGGGAAGGGCGGATCCAGCGGGCCTGATCCTACTACCGAGCTCGCCCCAGTCCGAGCAGCGCGGCGCAGCCCCACGCACGGGAACTGGCTCTGGGTCCTGCTCAGCCACAGAAGTGGGGAGGGGGGGGGGCGGAGAGAAGCGGGCGAAATGAAGGATTCTGGGAGCGTGGAGGACTGCGCTTGGCCAACCCCGGGGAGGGGTGCGGGGGTGGGCACGGTGTGGCCTGGCCTCCGCAGGGGGGCACCCCAGGGACCCCCGGCCCGAGAGGGCACTGCCCCCCCCCCCCCCCCGACAGGACCAGGGCCCTGATCCTGCCCCCCCGCATGGGGGAACTGCTCTCTGCGGGCAACAGCGCGGGGGGGGGCTGGTCCCTCAGAATTAGCCCCGGGGAGGGCTTGGGGGGGCACTGTGCTGGGGGGGGCTGCTGGACAAGGGGGGCAGAGGCCGGCGGGGGGCGGGGCAGGGGGCACACGCCCCGTGTCACAAAGCACGAGCGGAGGGGCGGAGCTCTTGGGGGGGGTGTGTCTTTAGCGCCGCCCCGCCCGCCATCTCTATGGTCCCTCTCGGGGAAGAGCGGCGGCGTGAGCGACCCTCCGCCATCCCACAATGCATTGCGGCACAGCCACACACGTGTCAGTGCCCGATGGTAAGCGCCTGGCTCGGAGCACTTCCGGTCACACCCTTTCCGCTTCCGTGTGACGGTCCGGGGGGGGGCGAGCGACGCGATGCGCCTGCGCGCCAGCTGGGGCTGGCCGGCCCCGCTCCTTTGCGCATGCGGCGCTGAAGGGAGGCGCCGGGGAAGCCTTGGCGCCTGCGCAGATGGAGAGGAGGGCGGGGGGCCGGGAGGGGAGCGGGTCCTTGCGCGCTTGCGCAGTGTGCGCCTGGCGGTGGTGGGGGTTGAGAGGAGCTCGGAGGCGCTTGGTGAGTAGCAAGGGGCACTTGGGGGTGGGGCCCCCCCGGGCTGGGGCGGGCTCCGTCCTCCTGCCCCCCCCCGGGGACTCGGGGAGGTCCCCCCGGGAGCAGCCCCCCCCCCCCAGCCCCC
>NC_048319.1:3891237-3928898 GCF_013100865.1 Trachemys scripta elegans | reverse complement strand
GGACTATAACAGGGTTTAAAAGAGAACTGGATAAATTCATGGTGGTTAAGTCCATTAATGGCTATTAGCCAGGATAGGTAAGGAATGGTGTCCCTAGCCTCTGTTTGTCAGAGGGTGTTGATGGATGGCAGGAGAGAGATCACTTGATCACTGACTGTTAGGTTCACTCCTCTCCCCCTCACACATGCATGCACTCACACAAGGCTTAGGGAAGTTGCTAAATTTATGGATGATTGACCCTGTAAAATGATCTGACATGCCATCTGATTTATAGACTGGCCCCAAGTTTCAGGAAGGAGGAGAAGTTGTGGGTTAATAGTTACTCACCTGAACTGTCCATGGAGAATTGATAGGTAATGGTACTGAAGATTTTGATTGGGATATCTTTGTGTTTTTCTTTGCTTGTGGAGGAGATTCTAATCATTTTCAGTAGTTTCCATCTGGCAGGCACATAAATAGTTGTAAAAAGAACAGGAGTACTTGTGGCACCTTAGAGACTAACAAATTTATTAGAGCATAAGCTTTCGTGGGCTACAACCCACTTCTTCGGATGCAGAGCTCTCTGTATGTGTGTATATCTATCTCCTCAATATATGTTCCATTCTATATGCATCCGAAGAAGTGGGCTGTAGTCCACGAAAGCTTATGCTCTAATAAATTTGTTAGTCTCTAAGGTGCCACAAGTACTCCTGTTCTTTTTGCGGATACAGACTAACATGGCTGCTACTCTGAAACCTGTCATAAATAGTAGTTCTGTGCAGTAAGCACCCAGTGTCCTTGTAAAGACACTTTCCGTCTAAGAGTTGAAATATGTTTTGGTTGCTTGCCGTGTTACGGGGCTGTTGTATGGATCAGGGTTTTCTGCCCCAGGACATGCTATTCTAAGTTTAAGGAAGGATAGAAACTTTTTCCTCCCAATAAATGAGCCCTACTGATGCCTGCATTTATACAGTTGTGAAATGATTTAACAAAACCCATTTATTTTATTTCTCTGGACATGCGTTCGTTTAATTCCATTCAGTGTGAGACTGATCAGCGTTTCTCTGTGCTGAGAAACAGGTAGAGCTTAAGCGGGTGGGAGTATCTTGTTGATTGAATAACTTAATGAATTATATGATATTGGTTTCTAATTAAACTAGATAAAGGTTAAGGTTCATTGGCTGGGGGTATGTGGGTAAACTTGTCCTGCTGCCACATATGCTGTGTCTATCTTATGTGGATAGAGGACTTCAGTCCCCAGGACTCTCAAGCATTAAAATCACACATGCAACAGTAGAATGACTATAAGTATTATCCAGCAAACAGGCTTGTCTCCATGTGGTGGTAAGTGTCTTGTGGACCCTTTTTAATGTCCATCTGGGCAGCAGGGTTTTCCATTTAGTGTCTCATGGTCAAATTGGTCCTTGTGCTACACGACTGGGGTCAGTTGTCATTGATGGGTGTGATCCCAAGTCATGGTATGAGCTCGACATAAGACCGTTATCCCCATTTCCCTCCCACTTTTGAGATCAGCAGTGATAACTTGTCCCACTCAGTTCTGATCTGTGCTTTTCAGGTGACTATTATTTGGCTCTGGTGTCTCATTGAAATTTAGCCTCTGCGAAGTTTAATTGAATCATTACCCACTCGCCTGCTAACTGAACCCAATCACCTGTTCAGAACGTCTTCTGACTCTGCACTAAGTTTCTTGTATTGTTAACCTGGTCAAGTTGCACAGGAGCCAAAAATACCGAGAGCATGGTAGGAAGCTAGCGGACTGGCACAGGACTGGCAGTGGGGTATCCCTGAATTCTTTTTCCAGCTCTGATATTAATGTTGGGCAAATCATTTTGCCTCTTGGGCTCAGTTTCCCCTCTCTGAAATGGTTGTATGTGCTCTGAGTAGGGGGTTGTGCTAGATTTTTCAAGTGCTCAGTGTCTTCTGTCTTGACCGGTGTTTCAAAGGTACTTATGTGGCCCACATCACCATAGTATCTGAGTGCCTCACAGCACCCTTGTGAGGCAGGGCAGTGCTATTATCCCCATTTCACAGGTGGGAAACTGAGGCAGGGAGCTGAAGTGAGTTGCCCAGGCTCACACAGGGAGTCTCTGGCAGAACTGGGAATTGAAGGCTTGAATTGTAGGCTAGTGCCCTAACCAGTGGACCATCCTTCCCCTCCATATAGATAGCTGTATTTTACTTAGTAGAACCTCACTGTTTGCCCTGTTGCTCATTAAATTGAACCTTTTTTTTTTTTTTTCTGTAAATTTTTTTGTTAAGAGACATCAGAGCAAAAAGTTCTGACGGGGAGACGAAATGGCTGACAAGAGGCGCCTGGCGTACTCCATCATCCAGTTCTTACATGACCAGCTACAGAATGGGGGTCTCTCTCCTGATGCCCAGGAGAGCTTAGAAGGTAAGTGGGTGGGTGTCTTCCCTGCGCATGCCTTCTAGAGCAGAGGTTTGCTCCAGGGCTCTTGGGGAACCCAAGCAGATCAGTCCTTACTACCTG
Organism: Trachemys scripta elegans; assembly: GCF_013100865.1. Lineage (NCBI taxonomy): Eukaryota > Metazoa > Chordata > Testudines > Emydidae > Trachemys > Trachemys scripta. The sequence continues at coordinate 3,926,407 of NC_048319.1, read as the reverse complement.
CCTCCCGTTCAGCTGTACAATTCCTGTGGTGCTGTAGTCCCTAAGCCTTCCTAATCAATGAAGTGAAATCTTAGTGAGAAGGGAACCCAAAATGTTAGGCAGCCAGACAAGAGAACGACTTTCCTGCTAGCCTCTTCCAGGAGAAGCACAGGCTAACCCAGGAAAGGAATCTATCTATCTATATCTACGGCAATTGAAATTTACCCTGATCCAAATCTGAGACTTGCTATGTTGGGGCTTAGCTAAGGGCTTGTCTGCGGGGGGCAATACATCCTATGGAAGTGTGATTTCTAAAGTGCGCTAATGTGCTGGGCATTCACAGGTCCATGTAGAACCTGCAGGTGTGCACTGAATGTTTCCTAGTGTGCTTTAATGTATTTGTTGCTCACCAGCAAGGTGTGCACGGACCAATTAATGCACGACACGTTAGTGCGCTTTAGAAATACCACCCCATGGTGCACATTATCCCACTGTGTAGACAAAGCCCTAAGTCTCAAAATGCGCTGCAAGACTGAGAGGTCCGGGAGCTTCTGATAGCACAATGCAATGCTAAAAATGAATGCCTTCTACTTGTTGGAAGCTTTCCAACCCTGATGTTAAGAACCTTCCCCGTGGGCGACCCTGGGTATTACTGTGGGAGGGATGTGTCAGCGATAGGAGCATATGGCCCTTCACCCAAATGCAGAACACACAGAGACTAGTTGAAAGAGAGGGTCCAGCCAGAGCCAGGATAGGGAGTGACCTTTGTAGGCAAAGGAGAAGTAGAGAATGTTCCTTGAAGCATGGAAAAATTATTTCGAGTGCGGGATGCTGTGTATATAAAGGTACAAGGTAGAGGGGCTCTGCTAGGCTGAACTCTTCCAGCATGTCCTTAGGTCCATCCTTAATGCACCGTCCTTGACCCAGGACTGGGAACGTTGGTAGGTAATGACATGTGAAAGAGGGGGCAGGAGCCAGCGTTAGGGGAGTATCCGAGGGGTAGCCATGTTCGTCTGGATCTATAAAAGCAGCAAAGAGTCCTGTGGTACCTTATAGACTAACAGACGTATAGGAGCATGAGCTTTCGTGGGTGAATACCCACTTCTTCGGATGCATACGTTAGAGGAGTTGCCCATTTTGTTTTGTATCTCGGTATTGCCAGTGTATAGCCAGAGAGGCTACAGTGAGCAGCTCAAAGAGCTAGTAAGGAGCAATTAACCCCCTGCATTTAAGTTTTTTAAAAACATGCAAATGATAATTCAGCACTTCAGATGCTGCGTATGCTTGCAGGAGTGTAGATCTGCTTTGCCATCTGTGGGCAATATTGATTTTTTTTCCTCCCTAAAGTCATCTGAGACTATGGGGAGGTTGCCCTTGTGACTCACTCTAGAAGCTCTGTCTTTGGAGCCAAGGTTTGCACATCTCCATTAAGTGTGTTGGGAAAACACCGGCATGTAAGGTACTGTGCCAGCTTCAGCGAGATAATGTTCATTCCAGCACCTGCTTGCCACTGTAGCCAAAGGACTGCTGCAGTCTTCTGATCCTTTAGAATCTGCCTTGTGCTCAACAGCTAATGGCTTGTGCATGAGGTTTCAGATGCTCTAATTAACGCAGTGTTATCCTTGATGTAAGGAAAGATGGCCTTTTGTGGCTAAGGTACTGGACTGGGATCCAGGAGATTTGGGTTCAATTCTTAGCCTTGCCACAGACTCCCTAGGTGACCTTGGACAAGTTACTAAATTGCTCCATGCCTCAGTTTCTCCATTTATAAAACTGGGATCGTTCTTTCACAGACGTTGTATGGATAAATTTGTTTGTTTCTGAGGCTGTCAGATACTACAGGGATGGGGCCATATAAGTACCTAGCTAGAAATGTTTTGCTTACACAACTGCAGCTCCATTAGGGTTACTTTTGTGTTCACATACCTTGTAAACTTTGCAATTCTCTTTATTTCTAAATGGGGGTTTTTTCTCTTGTGGTTCCACGTTTCTCTTCCGATTGGCAACCTGTCCTAAAATAACTTTGCCCTTCTAAATGATTTCTTTGTCATACTTTTGCTTCCGTAGCTCCTTTCATTGAAGGGCCCCTCCCTAAACACTTTAGCAAACATTAATCCTTGCAATACCCTTGGAAGGGACTTAATGTCCCTATTTTACAGATGAGGAAACAGGCAGAGAGGTGAAATGATTTGCCCTAGGTGTCTCTCACGCCTAGTAGCAGATCTGGGAATAAAACCCCATAGTCCTAGGCGCTCTCAACTGTTCCACACTACCACTCCATAGCTAGATTATGCCCCAATATGTAATCTGCTTCATATACATTTATATTTCTGATATCTTCATAAATTCAGACTCCACTGGAGGGAGGGAATGACACAAACAGGTGTTTAGAGCATGTGGGGAATGTTAAATGCCCACCTTCCTTCCCACCCAGTTGCTATCCAATGCCTGGAGACTGCTTTTGGAGTATCCATGGAAGACCAAGATCTGGTTGTGTCTCAAACGCTCCCTGAAATTTTTGAAGCTGCTACAGGAAAGGTTTGTGTCCTACAGACTTCTCTGATCTACTAATGAAAATCATTGTCTAAGCTCAAGGTATTTATTAATAATATTAGAGATCTGAGATTTCCACTAAAACAGTGGAAAGCTACCCATTGGGCTTAGTCTCACAGCTGTGTCGCCCCGTTGGGGGAGTCAAAAGCTGGAAGCATTTAACTCTTAAAGATGCAGTGTCAGGGAAATTAGAGCACTGGTTTGTAGTAATTGCCAATGATAAAGCACAGCTTTCTTATTCTTCTTTGATATTATAAGGAGCCTCATTATGTCAGAACAAATTCTGAGCCAGTCACCCCCACTGAAGAAGACATGGCTGAAGCTGAAAGACTTAAGACTGAAGGTAACCACATACTGGGCTGGTATATTGACAGGGGAAAGATAACATGGTATATACAGCATAGGCAACTAACAACGAAGGAGGCAGGCAGGCTTAACTCAAAAAGTATCTGAAGGTCTACGCAGCAAGAAGGAAGAGGAATTGTGAGGGGTGATGTAATTAGGAGCAGTGGGGTGGAATTAAGAACGGGTTCATCTCTGTGTATACCCATGGGGAGACAGAGAATGCTCCACCCGTGTGGGCGATTCACCCGTTTTTATGCTCAGATGAAAGAGCGTGCCTTTGTCTGGCTAGTTCCCCGGAGTGCTGCTGAAGCAGAAGGGTGCTGGAATGTTGTTCAGACTGTACGTGTAGGAACTGCTTCCACCACCTAAAGGCAACACCCTCTGCGTGGGCATCTGGCAGCTCCTCGGCAGGCTCTCACGCAGGAGGGGCAGAATCCTATGTTCAACTAAAACTGCAGAAGTGTATTTCGGTGGCAGAATGTAGTGGCTCCAGTTGGAATCTAGCTAGGAGACCCCGTTAGTGTTCGCTCTGATTATTGCATCCTGGAAAAGAACACGTTGACTGGAACATGGCAAACATGCGCGCGGTTTTCTTCTCGACTGTAACCCCTTTTCCCGCATGCTCATCCTGGAAGAAAGTGAAACTCTCCCCACTCTGCAGCACCCCTAGTGGCCAGTTAGAGCAGTGCTGCCTGGCGCAATGAATCTGGGGATGGAGACTGAAAGCTGTTATGGCGATTGTGGGCTTGAAAGATGCTGAAGGGAAATTAATGAGGGAGCCTGCAGGATCCCTTCTGAAATGGCTGTGGTTAGCTTGGAAGCCCAATAATGCCAAAAGACCTACAGTTTCCTTGCTGGAGACTTCTCCCTGCACTGTTTGCTGAGCAGATCTCCCAGTTGTTCATATTCTGAGGCAGCAGTTCTCAGCCAGGTGGCTGAGGCCCCCCGGGGGACTGTGAGCAGGTTTCAGGGGGTCTGCCAAGCAGGGCCAGCATCAGATTCACTGGGGCCCAGAGCAGAAAGCTGAAGCCGTGCTGCCCAAGTCCCTGAGCGACTTAGCTTCACTGGGCGCCCTGTGACCCGGGACCCCAGGCAATTGCCCTTCTTGCTACCCCCAATGCTGGCTCTAGCTTTTATATGCAGAACACAGTTGGTGTAGCACAGGTGGGCTGTGGAGTTTTTATAGCATGTTTGGGGGACCTCAGAAAGAAAAAGGTTGAGAACGTCTGTTCTAAGGGAGGTGCAGAAAGGTGGAGTTTTCAGCATATCTAAATGCTCCTTTTTGCATTATTTTTTAAGCAGAGACCAAGAAGAATTGAGACCCCGGCCCATTGCTCTAATTGCTTCATCTGTTTGACCTGTTACAGAGACTTTTGTTTTTCTCTTTAGGTAATGAACAAATGAAGGCAGAAAACTTTGAAAGTGCTGTGTCTTTCTACGCAAAAGCAATTGAATTAAATCCATCAAATGCGGTATATTTTTGCAACAGGTACTGACAGTTAACTCTTTCGCTGCGGGTTTTTATATTCACATTCTTGTATTTTGAGCCTTGCCTCATTTTTCATTGTTTATGGGACCCTCGCATGGTCAGACTCCTGATTTGAACCTTATCAGACTGTTCATTTATTGTTTGTCCTTTTTCTTTTGTAAACTTGTGCTGACCTGTTTTCCTTTGACTTCTGCCTGCCTTGTGGCACTGGCATCTCTAGGTAGGGCTGTTTTCCATATCCCTGTCCCATTAAGCACTTGAGATATATGGATACCAAGTAACACTGTCTGGCTCTACTCGAAAACCCCTTTGTAGCTGTGGCAGACAGCCCAGATTTGGAAGGATTATGTTGATAATGGACGAAGCAACAAAACAAGATCTGATCATTCAGAGGTTGAGGATTGAAGGCCTGGTTTTCAAGGAATTCAGCATGCAGTTGTGTGCACAAAATGCTGATCTAATGTTCATTGAAATCAATGGAAAGACACCCATTCACTTGGCTCAGAGCCTGCGTGCCCAACTTATACTTACTGTTTGCATGGATACAAATGGCCATGTAATTAACCTAATTAGCCTCAATGCATGTCCAGCTCTTTGGAAAAATCATTTCATAAGCTGGCTTCCCCTCCTGAATTTTGCCTGTATCATGTGACCATTGAGAGCTTGAGTTTGAGGTGCTGATTACTTTCAATAGAAGTTGCAGGATTGAGGCATGAACAAGCATATTCCAGTATTTATATATGTATTTTTGCCTCCACCTGTGTATGTGTGTGATGGGGGGAGGGAGGGGGAGAAGACTGGGGGCGGGGGAAGAGCATAAACGTTATTTTGACCTGAGAAATCCAGGCATAGAGCTGTGATATCTTGTATTAAGAGATCAATTTCCATCCTGAACAATACCAATTTGAACAGATCTGCAAACTAGTAGACGCATCTCCTTCACCCATCAGCCCCCTCTGAGACAGCGCAGGGGCGGAGCCATGCTCCATGATATGTTTGGGAGAGAAAATGAAGGAGGGAGGATAGTGCATTCACCTGAAACTACAGGGGGCGCTTAGGATGGCAGTAGGCTGTTACCCAAGTTAGAATCTGAGCTGAAGTCAGGTTTTAAGTTTAAACCTTCCCTTGGGCGCTGAAGAGGGAGCATGAAGGGTGATGTTGATTGGCATATTCAGACCTAATAAGCTTCCTGGGCATTGCTTCCTCCACTCTCTCCAGGGCGGCTGCTTATAGTAAATTAGGAAACTATGCTGGAGCCGTCAGAGACTGTGAGAGAGCTATCGGCATTGACCCGAACTACAGCAAAGCTTACGGCAGAATGGGGTAGGTACTGGCCACTGCTCTTTTATAAAGGTGTTGACTTCCAAATGAATGGAAGTCCTGTGGTAATGATACTGGAAGTGGTGCTCTACTTCAGAATGCTAACTAGGGAATAGCCAGTGCGTGGTCTGTGGAGCTTAGATATGTAACTTTCTATAACGGTCCTTTATTTTATGTCCCCTCTCAACAGCTTAGCCCTCTCCAGTTTAAACAAACACGCAGAAGCTGTCATTTACTATAAAAAAGCCCTGGAGTTGGATCCAGACAACGAAACGTACAAATCAAACCTTAAAATAGCCGAACAGAAAATGAAAGAAACCCCTAGTCCAGTAAGTTTTTTTTTTCCCCATTCTGTTTGAGGGCCAAGCCAAGAATTATGCTGTGTTGGGGGGAGAAAAATAAATGTCTTCATTGTGCTACTTTAAAGTGTTACGGACCAGCTGTAACTGCTACATTAATGTCTCTCGGGATCTGACAGGGCGTTGTTAACGTGGGTTAAGTCTGGAATATAGGTGTACTGTATAAGGTGGTAATGGTGGGGCGGAGTAGGGGAAAAGGCAGTTTATAATCCCAGTTAAACTAACTTCCCTGCAGCGCTGTGAACCCAAACACAGCAGCACTGGGCTTATCTGGAAAATGCCTAGAAAAAGTGAAACTAAACAGCGGAGTTTCACAGCCCTAAATAATGTTTACTCTCTTATTGCATTTTAACCATGAAACTCTGTGTTCATTAGTTCTCACTAGTAGGAAGGAAGGAGTTCTTTGAAGTATGTTTTCTTATCTTGATGGCCTTTTAAAAAGGGACAAACTTCAGAGGGAAAAATATCCTTGATCACACTCAGTTTTCAGGCCAGAGTATTTAGAGTTTGACCGATTCTCATTTCCACTAAGGGCCCTTTACACTGGACTTCAGTGCAAATGAGAATTAGGCCCTTATGGCAAGAATATAAATGAAGAACCTTAAGCAACAGTCACCCTTACCTTTGTTTAGGGTTAAATCAGAAATCTGTGTACAGAATGATTTGCAGCTGTAGCGATGTTCTGGTTAAAGACATACACCTTTAGGTTAATGGCAGCATGCTGTGAACTGTACTGGAGGCAATGTTGTTGTTGTGCCTGTCTACATTTATATTTGGTTTCCTCCTTGCAGACTGGAGGCACAGGAGGATTTGATTTAGCTGGATTGCTGAATAACCCAGGCTTCATGAGCATGGTAAATTTGCACACATTAGATCCCAGCCAGCTTGCATCTTGTCTGTGTATTTGGATGTAAGGAACGAAATGTATTGATGCGTGACCTTGGGAGTTCAGACATTTCACTAGCAGATCTGTTTTCATTTCGTTCATCAAAGGATTGCTTTGAGGAGACTGAATTGAAGCTAAAGAGCCGGTTACTTACTCACGGGCTTTTCGGTGTGAGATGTGAGGATGTGATAGAGGCTCCCTGCACTGCATGATCAGCCTTGTCTTGTGTGTTGTACTGTGTTTCTCTTGTCGCTGCTCTTTCTGTGAATATACCTTAGTTTCGCTGCCTTCACTCTATGGAGTTGAATGGCGCGACATCTGTATATCCATGCAGGCACTTCTTAAATAGGATGTAATCTTTTTCTTTTTAAATAGGCATCGAACCTCATGAACAATCCACAAGTACAACAGCTGTAAGTTCGATACCGTCTCGTATTTCTTCTTTGAATCACTCATTTGACTTTGTGCTTTGGTTGGCTGTTGGGGTACGGCTGAAGTGAGGTTCTGGTGGGTCCTGGGCTCATAAATGTGTATGAAGGCATTTAAAGCAACACGTTATTTTGTTCTGTGTACCAGTTATGTTCATCGTGGCTTGACATGCTAAGGACTTGTATAGTAAAGATGTGCAGAAAGGGGAGGGAAGGTGGCCTGGAGTTACCACACTGAGCTGGGGCTCGGGAACTCAGGGTTTGATTCGTGGCTCTGCCATAGATTTCCTGCGTCACTGGCGAGTCACTTCACCTCTGTCTCATTCCTCGTCTGTGAAATGGGATACTTTACTGCCTGTGAGCACAAATTCATGAGTGTTTGTGAGGTGCTCACATACTGTCAGGCCATAAACTACATAGATAAGCCTTTGTGACTCTTCTATTTATCCACTTTAAAGCACAATTAGTTAGAAATGGGGTACTCTAATGGATTTTTGGGGATGCTATAATTTATTCTGACTTCCTGATCCCATTGGCTTGGCTTACAAGCCAAAGATCTGGTGTCACCATATGCAATTGGTTCTTTCTGCCTCTTCCATCATCATTGTGAATAGAGGCTCTGCAGTTGGAACTGAACTGCCAATTTTGTTAACGACACAAAAGGCAGGATAAGATCCATCTTGCACGCACATAGTCCCTCTGTCTTACATGAGTTGAAACACCTTTGGCCTTCCAGTGTCCCCAGATCTGACTTGAAGGCATTAGAACCTCCTGTATAAACCATGCATGCACAAGGCAGAATCTTCACATCTCTCAAGACAACAATAGCAGATACTGTAGCAAGGCCTATTATTACTAAGATCTTTACAATATCTAGACTACAGCCCACTTGCTATTGTGCTGTTGATAACATCAATTAAATGAAACTGCAGCTGATGAAATTAATAAACAAATGGTGAATTAGAGAGGTTCTACTGTATGTAGCTTTTTGACCTTAAAGATCAGAAGGCAAGCGGCAGGGGTTTCAGTACGATTCTCCTGAATGTCTGGCCAAGCATTCAGCAGTAGAACTGAGGAGGGAGGGATTGGATTACGCTTAATCCCCTAAGAAACTCTGGCTCTTCACGCTAATTGTAGGAGCGCCTTAATTTAAATTTAATTCTAGCAAGCCAAAGCATTTCCTCATTAATCATGAAACTGACATGCTTTGTGCTAACTTTCAAAAAAAAAAGTAACTTTTGTGCCTACCAAAAAAATTGTAGTAAGTGAAATCTCCATCTCTCTTTATTCTGAGCAATAAATATTTCTTTGCAGAATGTCTGGGATGATTTCAGGTGGCCAGAATCCTATGGGAGCAGCAGGAGCCAGCCCTTCCCCTAACGACCTTGCCAGCCTTATCCAAGCGTAAGTCCAATGACTTTTTTCCACCCCTTGGAATAGTCAATAGGTGCATTTCAGTCGTCTTGATCAAAAGTCAAAGCTTCATTTACAACCAAGCACCTTCCAGAAAACTTTAGTCTCACCCCCTGCCTTTCAGTAACATACCCCAACTTCTTCTCTTAAATAGAACAGGGGTGTCTCTTGTGCCGTGGGGAACTTAGTATCCCCTGGTCGCAGTGCTAGACTTCTCTGTGCTCCAAACTGCCCTGACGTTAGGGTGATCAGTTAGTGTCAGAAATCGGGACGGGGATAATAGGCACCTGTATCAGAGAGAGCCCCAAATATAGGGACTGTCCCTATATAATCGGGACATCTGGTCACCCGGCCTGACATGCGTGATGAGACCAATTGATTAGATATGTCGCTTTCTCTCCTTCAGAGGTCAACAGTTTGCTCAGCAGATGCAGCAGCAGAATCCAGAGCTAATAGAACAGTTACGAAGTCAGATCAGGAGTCGAACCCCCAGTGCTAGCAACGAGGACCAGCAGGAATGAGAATACCAGGTGAGTTCATAAACCCTACGTTATACAAGCCAGCTCTATTGAGCAGGGACTTACTTCTATGCTGGTTACTCAAGCTCCGTCTCATGTCTTTGGACAACCTACTTCACGCACTCTCTGTGCCTGTTTCCCTACTTGTAAAATGTGTGTGATAGCACCATACCTCAGAGAGACACTGAGGGTTAGTGGTTGTAAAGTGCTTTGAACTACTATAGAAGCACAAGGTGCTATTTACATGTCCCTTGCTGGCCATCAAACAAATAAATCTCATCCTATGTGCAGAGGGGTTAGGAGAGGGGCAATTTGAAAAACAAAAATCACAAATCTGTCTTGTCTTCCTGTCTTTGCAGTGCTACCCATGGGAATTCTTCACTATAAAAAACTGGAAGCCATGTGTGTGTTGCCATTTCTCCAGTTGGAAAAGAGAGAAAAAGGAAAACAAACCAGAAAAAAAAAAACTTTATATGACCTGCATGTTAAAGACAGATTCTCATTTTCTTCCCCTACCCCTGTGCCTGCCCCTAAATCCCTCTTTTCCCTCTGGAAGATCCAGCAAGCAGTAAACACAAACCAGCATCAATTGTCTTTCTAGAACTCAGAAAACCACCCACATTGTTACCTGCTACGTTGAGGATTTTAATCCGTTTTCAAGGACACAGCACTCTTCACTGTAAGAAGCCTCCACCCTCCTGACCGGCTGCTTAAAAGGAGTGAACAGCTCCATTCCCCTTCTTACATCTTTTCATCATGTTGAAGAGACGCCAATGTTTAAACGCAATTAACCCATCGCAGCTCATTGAATCTCCTTGCACCCAACAGCTGGGTGTCAAAAATTGCTTACGTTCACTGCATTTCTCATTCGGGTGCATAGCGATACTGCTGATGCGGTTTCTACACAGGAGATTAAGATGGTGGACATCTCTAAAGGCATTTGTGAGTGTAAGTGTATTTTGGGGCATGGGTTGCCTGGAGTAAGACCATTTTCTGTGACTCCTTCAAATTGAGCATTTTTGATACACTTTTTTCAGATCTTTTTTGCCAATAATGACACAATTTATCTAGTGTTTTAAAAAAAAATCATGGTTCTATCTTTGTCAGCTGTCCTCTGCGGTAGTTGTGGAGGGAGAAGATTTGACTCCTTTTAGTTCAAGTTTTTAGAAGTTTTAGTTTTTATTGTCTCTTGCGTGTGAGTGGTCTCAGAGATCAGAGCTTCTGTGATAGAGATGGGAGTTGCAGATACCCGTTTCAGAGGGGCTCGTGTTGCTGAAAACATGGGAATGTGAGTTGGTGGAATAAAACTACTGTTTGGGTCCATAATATACTGACTGGTCACTAACTGTGGGACTGGCAAGGAGCTCTTATGCCTCAGTGTATTACAGGCAGGGTGGGGAGGGGACCCATGTAATTTATCAGAATAAATGTCCTGCATCTACCAGGACCTCTAATATTACCAAAATGATTCTGTAGTTCAGGCGCTCAGTAGCGGACTGACTTCAAAATGTGTAAATGAATCCATTGCAAATTCCACTAGTCAAGCTCAGAGGGACTTTATAAACCTGAGGTTCAAGCTAGAGTAACTCAGAGAGTAGGAGGGGATGTGTGTGAAGTCTCATATTGCCAGGTGCAAGAAAAGCATCTAGTTTAAAGCTTGGTAGGTGTAAGAGATTAAAAAGCCTGGGGGATGAGTGAGGGGTGGGAAGTGTGCGTCCAAGTAAATAGTTTTTTGTTGTTGTTTTGATACCATCTGTAAACAACTTTTTTTAAATACTCTAACTGTGGTCACTGTAACTTGTGGAGAATAAAATACTTTGATGCTCTCTTTGTCATCCCTTTTGACCAAAGGTGACCAAAACAGCAAAGCCTCTAGGCCACAGGGTGTGACTGGCTTGCCCAGTCTCTTCATAGGAATAATTAATTTGGGCCCCAGGCCTGGGATAGATCGCTCATGAGTGGACTGCTGCACCTGTATGGAGCTCTGCTCGCTTCAGTGGGGTCTGCCCAGATACAGCAATCCACCCTGGTGCCAACGCTTGCAGGATGGAGACCTTGCTTTCACTGTGCAACAGTTACAACTGGAGAAAACCTACATGTGGTTTTTCTTTCCCCCTCACGACCCCTCTTTGCTGCTTGTTTTTCTCCTTTACGTGAAACTCTCTCCCTGCATATTTCTAAGCAATTTGGCAAGAGAAACCCGACAGGATCTTTGATAAGTTACACTGAAAATGAATAACAAGGGAGAGATGCCAGCTGAAATTCACAACCTACTTAGCAATCGGTCTCCCTTTGTTACCGAGTCCACCTTAGACTGATACTATTTACGTTTTCAAATATTCTAATTTTCCTTTTCATGCAGCTTATTTACTATTGTATGTGGCTCAGCTTGGCCATTGAAAATAGGCTTGTCAGTTTCACTTCCTTTATATGCAGCTTTTAATCAGTTTCACTCTGGGTGTCCTACCTTGGCAGTGTGCTGCAACCAGGGGAATGTCGCTACTTTGAAAATTAACTGGTCCCATAGCAATTTTTTTAAAATTGGTGGAAAATATATCATTAAATGTTGGAATAGCTGATTATTACTTAAACTCCTGGAAAATATTGGACCTAAATTCTTCCCTTAAACTATTGCAGTTTAGCTGTAGTTTTTTAGATAAATGTAAGGACGTGTTTTAAAGGGACACTATCAATTTAAAAATCATACTTCTGTCTCAAGATTTTTATCAGTAACACCCAAGATTACTTGAAATGAAAGAGCTCAGTGAAACAAACAATGTCTTATTCTTGTTTCATTTTGTGCATTTGACAGCATTGTATAAAGACAGTTTTGTTGCTTTCCCTTTTAGAGTCTGTGTCCTTAGTTTAGGTGGGTCTTTCCCAAAGTAATGAGAGAAGAAACAGTTAAAACCAGGAACATGAAATTGTAGAACCACAAAGCTATGGGGCAGTTGTGGAGCTAGAGATTACTTTAAATTCAATATTTTTAAGCAATAAGATTTCAGGCTGGTGATGTCCCTTTCGTGTGACTTGATTAGAGTAGAATATTTTATGATTTTTTTTACATTAAGTAAAACCTCTTAGGTCAGCAAGGCAGGACACATTGCAGCGTGTTCTTGCATGAGCAGTGGGCGGGGTCTCTCGTCCCTTTTCGAGGCTGCTGTAAGATCACAATTCGAGAATCACTCCCGGGGGACTGCACTCTGCTTTCATTTCCCTTTTTTTGACTGACTTTACTCCTCATGCATCTTTCCCACCTGGGTTGTCTTGTCACCATGTTTATTTTCTTGTCTTTTTGAGCGTTACCCAAAGGATATTTTAAATTCAGTGTTGTAAAAACGACATCCACCTCACCACAAATTTTATTATGGACTGTTCAAGAACGGGCGTGGCATTTTAAGACTGTTCTTAGGGCTTCGAACTTTCTCCCCCCATCTTCCTAGCAAAAACAGATAACTTTATAGGAAACGGCTGTGATTGGATGATCCAATGTAGCATGTGGAAAACAGCTAATATTTATTCATGTCTAGCTCTCTGGAATACCTGCATCTACAGTCCATCTCACAAGCTGAAGGGGTGCAACTCCTCTCACTGCGTGTATCCCGTGCAGAGAACTTTTTGTTTTGGTGAGGCTTTCACTTTGTCCCCTGGGACCTTCTGTGGCTAGCAGTTCACATGCAGCACCTGCAGTGCTACATTTAAAACTCACTAATGCATTTCAATGTTTTTATTTTAACACCCCCCCACACACACTATATTATAAAGATAAAACACGTAGAAAGTGAAACTGCGTGATGTCCTTGCAGTTTAGAACTTCAGTGTGGGAGCCATTGGCTAACTCTCTTTCTCTCCTCCTTTTTGGTGTGATTTTTTTTTTAAACAGTGGTTCACAGATACTGAAGGGGTTTTTTGTAACCTTCCAGTTTAAGTCTTTCTAAATGGCAAAGGAGCATTGCATTCCTGCAGCTGGGGGAACGGTGTGTGTCTAACAAAAGTTTCCCTGGCAGCAGCATTCATAGCCGATGCCTCAATGGATACAGTGAAGTTCTCAGCCAGAGCTGTGGCCTCCAGCTCCATAACCAGACCCCCATCCTGGAAACAAACTGGTCTTTTCTGGCTTTGAAGTTACTTGTAGCTTCTGTTTTCCTCACAAGCATGATTACTTTGCGCAGGTGTAAGAAAGACGCAGATCTACAGAACAGGCTTTGTCAGGCCTGACTATAACTTCGCTCCCAACAAGAAACGATTTCTGTGGCTCTGTCACCAGCTATGAAACTACAAACTATGAAACTCAGCCCTTGGACAAAGTCCATCCCTTAAAGTAGAGTAGTCCCAGGGAGAAATTGGACTCTCAATGTGAAACTTGAAGCTTCCAGTTAAGGTGCTGCTATGCCTCTCATTTCTAGTCCTAGAGGTGAACTTCAGTAGTGAATATTGGTCTTAAGCAATTCACCAGTGCTTGGTAAGTTTGAGCCTGGTGAGGTTCTTAGAGAAATACATGCTCCACAATGTCCCTTGGCCCTGATCCTGGGTTGTGCTTTCTAAGTGCTACAGTAATATCAACTAACATCATGTAGCTATGATGTTAACTGTAAGTATCCTCATCTCTTCCCCCCAGTTCCCACCTTCTCACTGTAATCTCAACCAGCCACTGACCCCTCAGGCACAAAAGAAGGCCAGATGTAAATAGGGAAAAGCAAAGGTTTCTTGTGTCTGTCTCATTCGGGAGTCAGCAAAGGGAAAAGTTCTGTTGTCTCCTTTCCACTGAGCAGCCCTGACAGACCAGCCCTGCGTCATCATTCATCTTACCTCCCCGTAGAGCAGAGCACCTGCTGGTACCTTGGTGCAGCCTGTGCCTTCCTGTCTCACTCTGACTCCTCTGCTTAGGGCTGTAAATGTCTGTCCTTCCCAACAGCACCTCTGTGTATTCAGAGCCGTCTGTTTCACAAAGCCAGTTGCCTTTCATCATCTTTGCAGATTTCCAATGAGCTTGAGAGGATTTCTTGCCCCCGCCTCCCAAACCTTTGCTTGAAAAGAAGCAGGTTTGGTTTCTCCTCTACCTCCACCCCTTAGACTGGGAAATGTTGTTTGTCTTGTTGGCTTTTCAGCTATGCTACTATTACATGTGCATGTGTCAGCTGATAGAAATGCTACTTGGCTCTTCCCCAGGCAGGATCGTCAGTGCCCAGTTTGTGCCAGAAGCACAGCTGTTTGAGATGAAGATGTGTGGTTGAAGGAATAGTGTCAATTTCTCCCCACCTTGCACACAATTCATGATCATTCCTGATAGTAGGTATTCTTAGGGCTTAATACACTTAGGAAGGAAAAATCAATTTCACACATACAGAATGGGAAAAGACTGTCTAGGTAGGAGTACGGCAGAAAGGGATCTAGGGGTTATAGTGGACCACAAGCTAAATATGAGTCAACAGTGTGATGCTGTTGCAAAAAAAGCAAACATGATTCTGGGATGCATTAACAGGTGTGTTGTGAGCAAGACATGAGAAGTCATTCTTCCGCTCTACTCTGCTCTGGTTAGGCCTCAGCTGGAGTATTGTGTCCAGTTCTGGGCGCCGCATTTTAAAAAAGATGTGGAGAAATTGGAAAGGGTCCAAAGAAGAGCAACAAGAATGATTAAAGGTCTTGAGAACGTGACCTATGAAGGAAGGCTGAAAGAACTGGGTTTGTTTAGTTTGGAAAAGAGAAGACTGAGAGGGGACATGATAGCAGTTTTCAGGTATCTAAAAGGGTGTCATAAGGAGGAGGGAGAGAACTTGTTCACCTTAGCCTCTAAGGATAGAACCAGAAACAATGGGTTTAAACTGCAGCAAGGGAGGTCTAGGTTGGACATTAGGAAAAAGTTCCTAACTGTCAGGGTGGTTAAACACTGGAACAAATTGCCTAGGGAGGTTGTGGAATCTCCGTCTCTGGAGATATTTAAGAGTAGGTTAGATAAATGTCTATCAGGGATGGTCTAGACAGTATTTGGTCCTGCCATGCGGGCAGGGGACTGGACTCGATGACCTCTCGAGGTCCCTTCCAGTCCTATAATCTATGAATCTATGAATACAGTCCACATGGTAATGATGGGGCTTCCATTACCTCCCTTGCAGCTCTTCACAGTTGAAAAGCTCTTTGTTGGGCAAGTTTTTCCTTCGTATTCAGCCTAGATGTTTTCCTTTATTTGTTCCTAGGCATGTGTTCTTAATCTAGCCAAACCAATTCCTCTCCCTCTTTTGTGTTTCAGAGTAGCAGCTGTGTTAGTCTGTATCCGCAAAAAGAACAGGAGTACTTGTGGCACCTTAAAGACTAACAAATTTATTAGAGCATAAGCTTTTGTGGACTACAGCCCACTTCTTCGGATGCATCAGGGATCCCAGCATGGTCTTGTTTGTATGACAACAAAAGCTTATGCTCTAATAAATTTGTTAGTCTCTAAGGTGCCACAAGTACTCCTGTCCTCTTTTGTGTGTACACCCATCCAATACTGGCAGCCATTGCCCGTCCCCTCTTATGTCCTGCAAAATGCATTTATTTTACATCCCATGGATTCTGATCTTCTTTCCAAACAAAATTCATTGGAAAACAGCATCTTGTGCATCAAAATATTTGCTGTTACCTATAAGTCCAAGGGTTTGTGGGGATGTGAAGGCCTCCTCCGGTAACCTGGCAGGTGCAGAACTGATGTAGTGGGGAGAGAGTACCTAGGGTCACCCACCATCACTTACAGGTGTTGAACTGCTCCTTGCCTTGTGTATTTACAGCAGTTTTGCCAAAGGTTGGGAGAATATTTAGTACAGGTGGACATTTCCTAAGCTGTGGGTGAATGTCAGCCGGATTTCACCATAGCCCCTGTGCAACGGTTTGTGCAGTCAGAGGTGCAGAGCAAACCGCCTTTTCTGTTTGCAAATGCAATAGTAGGACTTTTCCTGGGAGCAGAAATCCAGACCTGTAAGCTGGAAGGTGAGTCATGCCCTAAGGAGCGCCTCTAGAGGGGGTATGTGGGGAGACTCTTCTTACTTCTCACTCTTAACCATCCACCTACAATGCAGAGAGAGGAAGGTTCTGTGTTTAGAATTTTTATTTTTAAGGGAGAGGACCTACTTACTCCCCTGTGAGAACGAAGTCTTCTAACTTCTCAACAGGACAGCAGCACAAGTGGTGGTGCTGGTTGTTCCCATAGACACTACCTCCACCACTGTGTCTCAGTCCTGAATTCCGGTCACCTCTAGAACTGAGGGTTCAGTCTCCGTTGTCTCTACCTCTCTGCTTAGACAGCCAGGGACCTGGTCCACACTAATGAGGCTGGTGTTTCTTTGTGATGTGGATGTTTGGCTGCTGCCCTGAGTGCCCCCGACTCAACTTGCTTCACATTCTGCAGGTTGCTATTTTCATTCACTCCCACCTTGTCTGTTCTAATGACTGCCGTAGGGCTAAAATGTTCCATATCCCCATTGTGAGCTACCTTGGCTCTGGCTGATGTATACTGTCTTGGTAGACTTTGACTCCCCTCTAACAAGGCAGTTGCTGAACTTTGCTAACAGCTTCTGCTCAAGCATTTTCTCTTTCAGAGCAGAGGCCTCTGTTGAAAGCTGCTGTTCTCACACTGATACCACCACTCTTCCCTTGCTCAAGTCTTATTCCTCTGAGGGTCCTTCAGAACTTTAGATGCTAGTTCACTGTAGTGGAGCAGGGGGGCTAGTGCTTGTCCCGTTTTCCAGTTAAGGAAACAACTACAGGGAGGGGATGTGAGTTGCTCATGGTCACCAAAGAAGTCCCTGCTGGAGCTGAAAGCAGAACCCGGGAATCCTCCTCCCACTCCCCAGTGCTGTTGGAACCAATGATATAGCAGGGGGTGCTGAAAGCCACTGAACCAAACTCTACCCCCTTTATATAATAGAAACCAATTCAAGCTCGGGGGAGCGGCAGCACCCTTAGTTCCAGCACCTCTGCCCTCCCCTGCTGAACCCACCAGCCCCAGACGTACAATGCCACTTTCAGCACCAATTGCCCCTGGACAGCTCTGCAGCCTCTAGAACAGGCACCGGAACCTTTCACAGCGGGCTCTTGTTTCTCCTCGGGCCCTCATCAGCGACGCACCCCGGAGCCCGGGGGGACGGGCATTGTCCTGGCTTCATGGGTAGGCGGGGCCAGCGACGCTGATTGGCGTTCCTTCCAGCCAGTGAGAAATGGCGGTTTCTCGCCTGGCGTCCCCAGCATCCAATCACAGGTGGACGTCTCCGGAAAGGGTGGGACCTTAGTGTTGGGGGTTGCCTGGGCGTGGAGCCGGCCAAAGATCCCGCAGGTAAGTGAGGAGGGACCGTCCCGGAACCCGGGCGCGCTGGGGGACAAGGCCCTGTTGGGGGGGGGGGCAGTGGGGACACCTGGGGGGGCGGGACATGGAGGGGGGCAGACAGGTGGGGGAGGGGGATTTAGAAGGGAGGTCAGGTGAGGACAGAGGGGGAGGGGGCTGGCTTGAGAGATCCAGGCCCTGGGTGGAAGCCTGGGGACGGGTCATTAGAGGGTCTAGGAGCCCTGGGCCTCCTGGGAGTCAGAGACAAGGAGCTGGGGGTGGCCAAGGGGCCCCCGGGGCAGGTGGCCACGTAGTCCTGGTGCTGGGTGAGCCTGGCCCCAGGGACCAAGGGGCTAGTTTGAGGGGATGGGGACAGGGGTCGCGCCGCCGCCTGGATGCAAAACGAGGCGACTTTATCCTGCTACGGCCCAGCTCTGCGAGGCGGGTGGGATGTCCCCCCACATCCCAAGGCTGGCAGGGCTTTAAGATGTCCGGCCATACTTTGGGGGCAGTGTGATGGTGTAGTGACCCAACAGCACTACGCTCTGAGGAGGCAGCAAAGCTAGGTGGAGAGTA
This sequence comes from Trachemys scripta elegans, assembly GCF_013100865.1. Lineage (NCBI taxonomy): Eukaryota > Metazoa > Chordata > Testudines > Emydidae > Trachemys > Trachemys scripta. Next base: position 3,908,248 of record NC_048319.1, on the reverse strand, counting down.
GCCCCCCAAATGAGGGACTAGCAGCAGCAGCTAGAAAATGCAGTTGGGGTTCCAACCCTCATGTCTTGGGTCAGCGTTTTTGATGCCCTAGGAACGCAGGAGCGACCATCGTCTGTCAGAAGACTGTTCAATCTAAATTTGCCATGCCCAGCCCAGTTTGATAGGGCTGTCATATGAGTTACAGGCATTAACAACCTTCCCAAATATTTTCAGGGATCCCAGCATGGTCTTGTTTGTATGACAACATGGCATGAGCAGAACATCATATCGACTTTCTCCTGGAGATCAAAGCATTTACAGATGGCAAACTTGATTTGTCACTGTCCCTTTTTTCAAGTCGCCAGTCCAGTTTTCATGAGCCTTTTCGGGGGAGAGAGGGGGCATTAAAACAGTCTTTGGGTCTGGTACAATGTTATAATGCAACAATTTTGTTCTGGGAGAAATTTATCTACAAAATGGTAATTCCCCTCTGCTATTAGAACCATGCAGCTCAGAAAGGAAAACATTCTGCAGACGAGTGATACACTGTTCTTAAAAGATTGTGCATTGCTCCAAAGAAACTAAGGGTGTTTCCAATCAGAGTGTATATTCAGAATCCTCTGTGGACTTTGATTGCTAATTCAGTATAGGCAAGACAGCTAATGTTGAATATGTTACCTTTAGTTAGACAAATATATGTTTTAATACACATGCATTGGGGAGGATACTTTCTTCAGGATTGACAACTCTGGAGAATGAAGTTCTCTCTAGCTACAGATCAGGTACAGTGAAGGTAGTGGCAGATCAACCTTACTGGCAATGTACCTAAGCCCTGACCTGGACGGACCACCTTGGAAACATGATAGAGGAGTTCTCTCTCTGAATTTGTTCACTCTTTGGCTTCTCTGCCAAGTTTGAAAATGGAACCGGTTGGCCCACTTGTTGGCAAAGGTATTTTTTCATGATTGGGCATGCCTCTCCACCAAAAACTTGACTGAGATCCAGCAACTCACTTCACACACACCACCAGACAGCCATCAGACAGTAACCCCTTTAATTCACTACTGGCTTGGGGTTGAATTGGAACTGTTAACCTACAGATGAAAGGCCCTAAATCCTTTTACCAGACCCACAGCCATTTAATTTTTTTTAAATAAACAAAAGTGTAGAATAACCCAGACCAAGGAAATCTGTAGCCCCAAGGTTTTTTGTTTTCAATCTCATTTGCTGGTCCAGTAACCAGGTATCCAGTTATCTACCTTGTCCATCATTGGTTTGAGCATTGGGATGGCTATGAACATTTTCTCTTTGTTCATTAGAGTGAAATATATTGTGGTTCAGATTGTTGAGTGCTTCCGGCCGTAAGGAACTCTTTACCTTTGAGTCATGGCAGTAAGAACCTCTCAACATGCCGTTGATTTGACTTTGTAACTTAGTTCAGTGTAATAGCTAAGGGAAGTAGGCTAGAAACTTAGCTGTGCTTCTTCCTAATTTCTAGATCTCAAGGGAAACATCATTGATGATGGTATACCTTTAAAAAATGTTTAATCTTAATTTAACCCATTTCTTCTTTTAAAGTGCTTTGTGGGATACAAATTGCATCCTGGTTGCATATGCCATGTGGGGGGGAAAACTTTTATGTTTCAGAGTAAATTGTTTATAATGATCCAGGGAGCTTGAGTTTTACATCTTTGTCTTCTGCGAAGCTACCATCTGTTCGTTCTTTCACCCACTCTGTTGTTGTTCTGTATGAGAAAATAAAGAATAAACACTGAATTTCTGCCTAGGGCTTCCCTTTAAAGCGGCATACTACAGATGATTTAGGTTTTTGCTAAACAAAAATAATCCTATTTCAAACCCTAATAATATACATGATTTCAGGATGGTTTATTCATTTAATTTAAAACAGGCTTTTAAAATAATTCAGCCATTCACCAGCAGAATTGGCAGCCCAAACATTGCAGCAGGATTTTCAGGCCAACCATAGCTACACTGCAATCCGGGCATAAGAAACTGAAACTGACCCAGCTAAGTAAAATTTAAAAAGAAAACCACATAATTGGTAAAAGTGTAATTTCAACAACATACCCTAGGTGAAGGAATATTCTTCCAAGGTGGCTTGAATTAAAGGCCTTATCCTGCAATTGGATTTTGGTGGGTGCAAAGTTCTGCCCATGTGGATCCAATTGCAGGATTGGTACCTACATTCTCTGCGTTTTACTGTGCCTGGGTCTCTGATGGTGCCTTAAAAACGGAGGCTGTCTCTATTCAGTATGAAAGATCCGGTGGTGCTTTTTACAGGATTACGAGTTTGTCTTGTGTCCTAACTTTGAAAATTTCCCTTTTCTCTGCTTACCTCCTTATCCCCATTTGTGCGTGTTAGCTGTTTGGTTCCCTCCGCTCTAGAGATGGCTGCATTTTAGTGGAGAGTGACGTAATTCCTGTGTATAGACTGAAATGCAAGTTTGGGATGACAGGCGCTCTGTTAGATAGTAGAACTAGTTATTTACAGAGGAAAATATCATTTGTCTTGCTCCTTTCCACAGCTAGCGAGCTCAGAAGCATGATTCGCTGGACTCTTGTTTTTGCTGTTTAAATGCTGATGTAACAATTAAAGTAACTATCTGAAGGACCCCAGCAAACTCACCTTTCACAGAGTCCCTGGCAGGGGACATTCTCCAGGGAGACAAGATGAATATCAAAGCAGTCAAAGTTCTGTGTCTGCTGGGGGTCTTTTTCCTCATGCTGCTTGGGTCCCTCCTGCCCGTCAAGATAATAGAAGCGGATTATGAGAAAGCTCATCGCTCCAGAAAGGTCATTGCCCTCTGCAATTCCTTCGGAGGAGGGGTCTTCCTGGCCACCTGCTTCAACGCCTTGCTCCCCGCCGTACGAGAAAAGGTAGCTGTGGGCAAACTCGTTGGGGTTTTGTTTTGCAGCTGTAATGACTCCGGATAGTCCCTTTTGTTCTGATGCGGGGATTTGGGAGAGTCTCTGCTTTCAGATGATATTGCTTTGAAGATGTTGTCCGATATGATAATGGTGCTATGGGTTTCCCAGCATGTTCAGGAAGCTACCACGTTATCAGACTAAACCCTCTGCTCTGCCAGCTAGTGCCCAACATCTCCACATAGGGGCTTATCCTAATCCCAGTCCTACAAAGGCACATGCATGGGCTGCCCTTAACCCCAGACTCATCATTCTGAGACTAGGCCGTCCCAGCGTCATTGCATATTAAAGTACACACCATTAAACAGAAGCCATGGGAACCCCAGGAAGAGACTGATCCTTAAAGCAAGGTGGAGGATCCTAGAGACCCAGTAACACAAGCCTGATGTACCCTAGCGAATGCCCGTGGTTGGGAACCTGCTGTGGTTCCGGCCTTTACATTGAAAACTTTTCAAGTTTAGGGAGGAGTCCCCCATGTCATTTTTAATGGTGAACGACGCAGCCAGTTTCACTGCAGATTCCTTTTCCTTTGTTCCAGCTTCAAGAAGTTCTCAAGCTTGGGAAGGTGACCACAGACTACCCCCTGGCCGAGACCATCATGCTGCTGGGCTTCTTTATGACTGTCTTTGTGGAGCAACTCATCCTGACCTTTCGGAAGGAGAAGCCTTCCTTCATCGACTTGGAGACCTTCAACGCCGGCTCAGACGTCGGGAGTGACTCAGAATATGAGAGCCCCTTCATAGCATCTTCCAGAGGGCGCACGCTTTACCATGAGCACAGCCACCACTCCCACAGCCATGGCTTGAACGTCCAGGAACTTTCCCAATCCAGCCCCTTGCGGCTCTTCAGCCTGGTGTTTGCCTTGTCTGCCCACTCCATCTTTGAGGGCCTGGCCCTGGGCCTCCAGGAGGAAGGAAACAAAGTCATGAGTCTGTTCTTGGGCGTGGCCATCCACGAGACGCTGGTAGCTGTGGCACTGGGCATCAGCATGGCTAAGATCTCATTAACACTGAAGGACGCTGCCAAGCTAGCACTTACAGTGAGTTTGATGATTCCTTTGGGCATTGGGATTGGCATGGGCATCGAGAGCGCCCAGAACGTGGCCAGCAGTGTGGCTTCTGTGCTCTTACAGGGCATTGCTGCGGGAACTTTCTTGTTCGTCACCTTCTTTGAGATCCTGGCAAAGGAACTGGAAGATAAGAATGATCGCCTGCTGAAGGTTCTCTTCCTGGTCTTGGGCTACACGGCCTTGGCGTTGCTCGTCTTTTTCAAGTGGTGAAGGCTGGAGCGACGGACAGTAAACCCCGACTCCTCCCCGTTGTAAATGGTGCTGAGAACAAGACCCCTTTCCAGCCAAGTAGGGACGCAGAGGAACACCACAGTCTGGGGGGTGTTTACGCATCGACCTGGCAAAAGGAGAATTGATCCCTGGGGTGCACAGAAAATGAGATTGGGGAGTGTCCAAAAAGAGGTTTCGTGTGGCATTGGAACAATGGGTTGGGGAGTTGGTGCAGAGATTGCTGGAGGTCATGATGAAGTAGTTGGCTGTAACGTTGCCTCCGAAGGGACCTTGTCAGCGGTGCGTTCTGCTATTTGTCTAGCGATCCCACCCCCCAGCACAGGATAACCTGTGTCTCCTGCCTTCAGGCTCTGGGCTCCAAGGAGGTGAAAAGTAATGGAGAAATCAAACTGAAAGCGGGCTGGGATAATGGCGCGTAAGACAGCACTAAGCTGCTTGTACCAGTTTAGTTTTGAGTAGAAACCTGGCTGGTGTTATTACCTGCCAAAAATATCAACTGTTCTGGGATACCACAAATGTCTTTTAGGTGTGATTTGAGCCAGGATCCTCTGGTGGCAGAGCGTCCGTTAACCCACAAAAAGTCCATCGGGTCAGTATTGTCCCTGAGAGATTAATCAAAGAAACAGGCCAGAGTCCTTTTTACCCCCATGTGTCACGTTCCATCACTGTTGTCTGGCCCTTCATTGCACAGTCACTGATGTGAATCTCTAGGAGTTTGGGTAATGATCACTTTGAAAAATTTAGCCTTAAAATCCAGAATCCTTTCCAAAGCATCCAGGGAGCTTTGGCTACATGGTCTTGAATTGGTACAAATGGATGTTTGCAATTTCCAGAATCCATAGTTTGGTCATTTCAATTGTCTGAGGTGGATTTTGGTTTGTGGGGGGGTCACCCTTGGATGGATCTGAAATGACTCTCCCAAAGCCACGTCTTCTTTGTGCTAACGTGTTTGCTTCTCTCTTATACCGGCACGTCTCTTGGACTGACGAGGACCAACTGATGGTGTCTGGCAACCAATATTTTAATTGCTACAGAACACCAGAGTTAATTAATCTTACTTGGAAGAAATGGGGAGGGGCTAATTTTAGGCCTCAGATGACCCCAGTTAGCAAGGGCCAATTAAAATTCAGTTTGGCTTGATGTGCCAATTTGGTTCCCAAATACAGAATTGTGGGCAGGTGGCATTGTAAACGTTCTCTCTGTTTTCTCACTCGTAGCTAGCCACCACATGGAGGTTTGGCTCCTGCTCTGCAGTCACATCGTGCTGCTTCTGTCACTCGTCCTTCATTCTGGCCTCTGGCTTTGATGGCGAGACAGGCATAGTGTCCATAATGACTTGGCTATTTCTGCGTGTAAAAAACATTCAATCAGATATGCAAACTACACAACGGCTGTAAAACACGAGTGGCGAGGGAGTATCCTTGGGGGGCTTTGATGCCGTGAGATAGGATAGATTATATTCTTTCCTGCTCTCCCACGCCACCTTCGTATCCGGGAATCTATCCATTTGGTTTGGATCTCGAATCGTCCCTCACCACTGGAGTGACTGAGACCTGGGGGATGAGTCTAGATGTTCGGAGTTCAATTCTGACCCTGCCACAGAAGCCTTGAGTGACCTTGGGTAGGTCTTTCCCCCTCTGTAAAAAGGGGCTGATGATATTTATTCTGCCTCCTGGGGGTGTTGTGAGAATTAGCCAGTTAATGTCCCAGCTACGGAAGTGCTGAGTATTATCATTAAAAAGGGGTTGTGCGTGCAGTGAGACTGGACCCCAATGTGTTTGACGTGGGCTGTAATGTGAGGCCACGGGCAGTTCACAGCGGGCTGCTTTTATGTTGTTCATTTTGTAAATCAAAGGTGGGATGGGTATTGCTGCTGGTCTGCGTCTGGCTGCAGACCCTTTTGTCCTGCACAGGCTCCATCCTGCAGGTATGCGGCCAGAAGATTTGAGCACCTCCCAGACAGTGCCAGGGTTTTCACTTGCCCATTTGTTCAAGAGCATTTTGTTTTCCTCCACTTCCACATTCAGGAACCTCCCCCATCCTCCAACCCTTAGCTGGCCAGGCAGGGCTGATATTACAATGTAGGAGTGGCAGTCTCTATCCGACTGTCACGTGTACAGGCCTGTCAGTTCTCTTATGCTCTGACTGGCGCTGTGTATTTTGGGGTGATGTGACCCGGAGAAGCGAGGTGCAGAAGAGTTGGCTCTCCCGTCTGTCATCAGCGCTTTCCTGTAAGAGGAGCCAAAATCCCAAAGGTGGTATCCGGATTTGCAGCTCTCCTGTGGCAAACCACAACCACTGGCAATGGCTGCCTTTTTCCTGGAGCTCCCACGCACCTCTGCCAGCGCTCGTAGGAGCCCCTTGTATTTGCTGAATGTTAATCAGAGCAAGGTAGGAGATGGAGCGTCTCCCTGTAAGTGAGCCACGGTCTGAAGGATGCTCTCAAGCTAAACCAATAGCCCAAGGCTCATCCCAGCAAAGCTCTAGTGATTTGCGGGAACGTGCCTACCCCAGCCCAAACCAGGAATAGATTTCCTGGCCCAGAAAGATGTACTTGCTCGGTGGCACGACTGGGTTAAGTGCCCCTCTCTGCAGAGTTTGTCCAGAGGAGAGAGCGAGGGTCCACGTTTCCTTCTCTGGGAAGTTAGCAGCATCTTCTGTCAGCATCCGTCCCCCACCCTGCTAGTGCTGAGCGGGTGCCTGGCTCAGGCCTGCAGGAAGCCTCTTCAGGAGTGCAGGCGAGATTACTTACTCTCTGCTGGGACACACAGGAAAGCTGCCCCGTGGCTCTGGGCATGTGTTTGTGCGTGTGCACATGTCGCCCCCCCCCCCCGGCCAGTGCTGCAGATTTCCTTCCATGGAACGTGGCTTTGATTTCATCTTGACGGACTCATAGCAAGATCTCAGGACAGCTGGCTGGCCTTTATGGACGGGGAGCTGCAAGGTCCAGCCCAGGCGCTGCACCGTGCTGAAATCCTCCCAGTCGCATCAGATGGTAGAAGGGCCTTTGCAGCCGTTTACATGGACGGAGTTAAACTGGGGCAGGCGAGGGGTCATTCAGCTCCTCTAACTGAATGTCATGCGCACAAATAACATGTAGAGGAAGGGCTCCTCCTTTCCAGCGTGGGATGAGTGATGTAGACGTGCACGTGGATCCCATCCAGTCCCCTGGGATGATGTGTTTGGTCTGCCGAGGTTTTAACTTGTTCGAGCTACCGCTCAGCCTGCAGATTCTTGTATCAAGAATGTCTATACTGCCATTTCTAGCCCCTCAAGCCAGAGTCAATTGACCCAGGCTCGGTGCCTCAGCCCCCCAGTAGACACACTCCACGACACAAAAGGAGACAATGGCCAAACTTAAAACTAGTCTTTGTAACAAGGAGAAATACCTGGCTTTAGCGCAGTTGTCTTCCCAGCCCAGACTAGAAAGAACGGTGAAAGCTCAGGGAACTCGAGTGGCTCTGAAAATGTCACTCCCATTTTCGTCTCTCATAAACGCTGGGTTTCTCCAAAGGAGTATCAATTCGGGAATAGTGCTGTGGTTAGAGAGAGATAGCAAACCTGTTAGTGGAAACATCCCCTCGGCAGGGCAGAAGGTGTGTTCTCCAATCAGATATCCGATCTTCACCTTCTGTTAAAGACCAAGTGACTGTACCACCTTGGTGTAGATTTCAGTTTCAAAATAGTTTATTTTACAAGCATGTGTCTCGATTCTGCAGACAGATCCATACAGAGGGACCCTGCAATAGCACAAATCCGTTCAGAAAATCGGCCCGAATGAAGGGACAAATAATTGAGTACACTGTGGGGCATGAGGAAGTTGTGATCGTTGTCTGTGTTGTGAGTCCATCTGATTGTTGGTTCCCAGACGCGCTGACTGACCCTTCTTACCCTGCCTCTGCACCGTATTTCATTGTGGTCTGGGGTAGTGTGTTTTTGAGCTAGACAAATGCAACGAATTGAATAGAATCTAAGCGAAAATCCGTCAGCTGCTCTGAGTTTAAGAGAGAGGAGGGCTCCATGGGAAGTGAATTTTAGAGCGCACTGGGGTTCTTCAGTGCTTGTGTCACATCCTAAATGGATACGTGCGAACAGGGGCATGGTCCCAGTGCTGTGGTTGCCACATACAGACTCCTCCTTGGAAGAAGAAGCAGTTCCTGGTGATTTTTTTTTTTTTAAGCAAGGACTAGGCAGACACATCTGCAGCCTTTATAAATGGGACAGGGCGGTGGTTGTAAATAGGAATGCTGGTGTCGGTATTAATATCTAATATGGGACAGATCTAAATGTCAGATAACATGGGTTAGAAAATCAGGGGCTATCTGGATTTAAATGAGTATTTAACCACTAGGCCTCGTTGGGCGTTTTAGATTGTAGTTCTCTGACCTGGGGATCCCTTTATAAGGGGGAGAATCTCTTCTTGGCCCATCTGCCCTCCTGGCACCCAAGTCCCCCATCCCTGATCTTCACTGTCCTCTTCTGTGGCTCTGTCCGGAGAGATGTGTTTGTCTCGTAGCTGAGGGGTTGGGGTTAAAGTCCTAATGCCAAAGCAGACAACACTAGGTACGAGATTTCTTTAAAAGAACTCTGTGGTGTCCAAGAGTCATCTGCACAGGATGGATAAATCTCTGCGTGTACCGCAAGGTATTAGCAAAGGGCTAAAGGCATTGTCAGATTGTGTACACACACACACACACACACACACACACCCCAATAGAGAGAGGGGCTGACACTATGGGGATTGCTCTTGTGCAAGAGATTGTGCTCACAGAGGAGGAAAGTGAATTGAAAGTCCTCCTGGTATGGACTGAGGTTTGGTGCTGGATGCAGTCCCAACCCTCAACGCATGATTGATCGTACTTGTTAATATTCCTGCAGAAATACCCTTTAGAGCCAGCCTGGCGCACGTGGGGCGAGGGGTGCTGGTCAGTCGTCATCCTCAGTTTCCAGGGTTCCAGCTGGGCTGATGGAAGGGGCGAGCCTTTTGCAATCAAGGCAGGTTTCTGTTTTGATAGACTTTGGGATTTAACCCCTTAAGAGCCACAAAGGTGGCCCGTTTTGCAGGTGGATCAGGGCTGTGGGGTTGCTAAAAGCACTGTCTAAGGTCACACCTTTTCCTGTTACTCTCTGTGCCCCAGAACGAGCCACCCGTGTGTGTGATGGGAATATTTATTTAACCGCGCGGGTAACTTGTGGTTATTATTTGTACGGTGGTTCTTTTGTTTAGAAAAGCAGAAAGCTGACAACAGCTCCCAATAAACACTTTTTGTTCTTTTCTTGATTTGTTTCGTTCACTTGTTTAGTTCTTAACGTTTCTGGGCCGCTCCGCCTGTTACACCACGCCCCAGCTGCTTCTCCGGCTGATTCCCCGTGACGTACACATGCAGTGGTGTGCATTTAGCTTGTGGGTCAGGGGCCCCGATGCAACCAGAGCCTTCCAGCCATGGGCCAGTTCCGGATTTACACCCTAGGCCTGACTAACCGCAGAAGCCACTTGGAGTTGTCTGCTTATTCCAGGTAGGAATTTGGCTTATGGGGGCCAACTGCTCGTTGCCTTCCACAGGCATTTATACCCGTGCTCTGTGGGTGCACCAGGCCCCCATTCTCATCTGGGTGGGTTGGTTTTACAGCTCTGCCCTGCCATGACTGTCCCAGGCACACGGTCACGGTGAATTGACCCACGGCCTCTAGTTGAGTAAACTAGGACGGTTGCAGCCAGGGTGGTGGTTCTGTATTTGTGTTCTGACTATCCAGCCTAGTCATGGACCGGGAGCCCCGGGGGCGCTTGGAGCTGTACAGGCAGAGAACAAAAGACGGGCTCTGTCCCAAAGCGCTGACAGCCCAAGTGCAGTAGTTGGGGAACAAACCTCACCGTCCCTAAGCTTGATCCCACCAGGCCAATGGAGATGCCCTGGGGCATCTCTGACAGGCTTCAGCAAATGCAATGCAGCTTGCAGGATTCCTGCCGGCGGGAACCTTGGCGTGAAAGGAACGAGAGGAGGAAGAGCCCAGCAGCCGTTAAAATGAGGGAGGAGTCTTGATTTCTTTTTTTAATGAGTAATGGTTCAGCTCCTTCCACTCCAAGGGGCCAAGGAATTGTTGCAGCCGGGCAGCGAGGGGGTAGGTTTATGCACCTAGGGAAGCCCCATCTTGGCCCTGTATCACTGGTAGAGGAAGAGGCTGTCTCCCCCAGGGGATCACTGCCTGCCATCCCTTGTAATCGGGGAGCTGGGGGGGAAGCATCGTGTTCGCAGCAGGACCCTGTCACTTGCGTCTCCAGGGAGGAGTCTCCCGAGGATGCGGCGACCCCTCCCTGCTGGCTCTGTGCTGTTACTCGCTTGTTTTTCTCAATGGGAGCTGGGCTGACAGCTGCGTGGGAGCCGCACTCATTCAGCAACGGCCAGGCTCCTCCGCTGGCAGCTATTAATAGCCGCTGCAGATTTTAATTGCTGCTGCGCGGGCGTTCGCGTGAGTCATCCCGCCTCCGGCGCCCACACGGGGATTCGCAGAGAGGCGCTGAGCGGCCTGGCCAGCCCAGTCCACCAGGATCGGAGCTGGGGGCCCTCAGCAGCACAAGGCCTGCCTCCGCGCCCTCCCTCTAGTTCTTTCCCTGCTTCATTCATGCAGAGACTAGAGCCGCCTCCTGACGGATTGAGCTCAGGGCCATTTTAAAGTCTTTCTGAGCAGACTTCAAAAAAATCCCCCCTGCAGAGGGAGTTTTACAGCCACCGGATCAGGGTGGTCCTGGGGGTAGAGCATTGGCCTTGGGCACCTGGGTTCCATTCCCAGCTCTGACACTGACCAGCTGGGTGACCTCAGGCAAGTCGCCTCCCCTCCTGCTCTTTGTTTGGCTTGTCCGTTGGGACTGCAAGTTGGAGACAGGGACCCTCTCAGTGTCTGGGCAGCACCCGGTATGATGGGGCCCTGATCACAGATGCTCTATTGTCATTCATTCCAAACAATAATACCTGTAAAACTCTGGTTTGGCCAGGCAGCCCCCAGCAGCGTCTGGCTGAGAGCTCTGCTATGTTACCTGCAGTGGGTCATGCTGCCAGCTGTTACAATAGCCGGAAGAAGAGTTGCTCTGGAGCAGTAGCTGTCATTGGAAATTGCCAGACTGTCTAGCCCTGGGCTGATCCGCACCCCGTGTCCTGTGATGTAAATCTGGAATAACTCCCTGAAGGCAGTGGGGTTACCGGGCTGGGGGAAGCTGGGGGCTCGGACTGTATCCAGTGCTCCGGTGACAGCAAAATGGGCCTGGTTGACTTGCGCAGGGTGTGGGGGTGGCAGCGGCGAGATGCAAGAGGCAGGGTGGTGCAGTGGCTGGGTCATTCACCCTAGGGCTTGGGAGACACGAATGCAATTCCCCTGCTCTGCCACAGGCTGCCTGGGTGACCACGGGCAAGTCACTTAGTCTCTCTGGCCCTCGTTCCCCATCTTGAAAATGAGGATAATCGCACTGGCCAGCGCCGGGGGGGTTGGGATGATAAATTCGTTAAGGAGCGTGACGCTTAGAAGGGACACAAGGGTCAGGTAGAGTAAACCATCCAGGACAGCCGGCTCCCCAGCCTCCTTTCGAGAACCCTCTCTTGAAGAGCTCCAGGGCAGATCGGTGTGATTGCCCCAAGACATGGCTTCTTCAGCTAGGGGTTGCAAGTGCTGGTCCAGTGGAGTTTACACCAGCTGAGGATCTGGTCCCCGCAAAGGTCCCTCGGCGCCTGCTCCCATCTCATATAAGCCAGTGGGACAGCGTGAGTGCGTGGGTTGCAGCGACTGACTCTGGGGTGGGTGAGCAGAGGATCAGGCTGCTCAGGCAGGAGCATTGCACTTTTGGAGTCTGTGTGGCGGCCTACAAGGCCGGATAGGGAATTGGTGCCTGATCCGGATCTCCCTCCGGTGTCAATCAGGAGCAAATCCATTGAGGGCAATGGGGCTCCACAGGCGTGAATGGGACCTTGTCCAGACTAGCTGATTTCAGCCCTGGGGACAGCCGCACCTGTGCAACTCCTCAGTGCTCAGGCGGACGGGTTCACCGCCGATCCCCCGTTTGCACTGGTGCCGAGCGGGGCTGGGCTCAGGTGAGTTGCTGTAAATAGCATTGAAGCTGTTTGCATTGAAGCTGCTACAGTGACTGAAACCAGGGCAAATCCCTAGTGGAGATAAGGCCTTGGGGCGGGGGGACGGACCACCGTGCCCCCCTGTCCCAACCTCACCTGCTCCAGGAATTTCGTCCCAAAAGACCGCTGCAGTTTGGTGCATTTCGATCTGTTTCATGATCTTATTAAGCCTTGAATGGCTCTTGGGGATCAGAGCTGGATACGAGGCAGCCTCCCAGCTCGGTGGCTGCCGCTGCTAAGCAGAACCGTGGCTGGGCCTGGGTGGCTTCTGCAGTAGCAGAGATTTCCCCGGGGCTGCCTCTCCCACCCGAGCTGGGATTTAACCTCAGGCAGGGCAACAGCCATCAGGCTGGATTCGATTAGGGGCGGAGACGGGTCAGAAAACCATCACCCCATTGGTACCGTGTGCTGGCAATCTCAGCAGAGAGCCTGGGACGCATTAGGCCATGGAGACTGGAAAATCTTCTCCGAGGCAGAGACGGTGGGGGAGGCTGGGGGGAACTTGCTGGACAGCTGGGCCAGCTTTGGGGCGGCCAATCTTCCGGCTGCTAAGTTGGCTCCTTTCGGCAGCACTAACCCTTGTTCCTGAAGCTAAATGCAGACGGGGGGCAGACGGTTTCACTTGGACGACCTTGTTCAGATTGGAAGCTTTAGAGGCCAGCTTTGCCCTGTGTTTGTACAGCGCCTAGCACAGGGCGGTCCTAGTCCATGACTAATAATTAATAATCCCCTTGGTTTCTCGGATGGGCCTGCCAGCAAGGTTATGTCTTTAATACTCCCATCCAGTGAGAGGATGAAGGCCACCCAGTCATTTGTATGATGGTAACAGTTTCTATTAACCTTCCACCCGGGACGGGTTTGAAGCAGTGCCCAAGAGGCAAGATATTGCACCGGGTATCCCATAAAGAAGTTCCTGGGCCAGGAGATCTCAAGGACCCAAGACAGTGATCTAGGGATGCCACTTGGCATAAATGGGAGTGGGGGGGGTTCTGCAGTGACTTTGGACTGGGACCTCAGTGCAAGATCAGGCCAGCAAAGGGTAGAACTGGGGTTGTTCAATTAAAATCTGAAGATAATTGAGAGGCAGCACATTTTTTCTAAAAAATATGACAGGAAATACTCTCTTATGCCATGTGCAATTAGCCGGTGGAACTCATTGCCACAAGATTGTGCTGAAACCCGGAGTTTGGTAGGGTTTGGTAGGATGGAGAATGAGTTACAACACTAAGAGGTATTTGTTTAAAAAAAAAAAAAAACTTGGAAGGACTCAACCCCCCCATCCCTCCCCACTTCAGGGCATGAGTCAGACACTAACTGCCCGAGTCGGAAAGAAACTCATTCTCTGAGGCCGAGTTGGACCTTGCTCTGAGATCTACTGCTGCAATCCCTTCTTAACTGTAACCCAGTAGCAGCTGTAAAGACCTCACGTGTAGAAAGAGACAGTCCCTGTCTAAAAAGTTTGTCTAAATGGACAAAAGGTAGAAGGAGAAACAGAGGCAGGAAGTGACTACCCCTGACCTGCTGACTGACTTTGGGACTAGAACTCAGGTCTCCTACCCACTAGGCCATACTGCCTCTCAGCAACTCTGCTCCCTGTAAAATGAGGCAGAGAACCCAACCCCTCCACAGCATCTGCAAACCTTTCTGCTCCTGGTGAGGCTTGTAGCACACAGCCTGAGACACCGCAAGTTTGTTGGTTGTCACCCACATGTCACATGAGGATACTTTCTCCTAGGTATCACCGGGCTCTGTCAGGAGGGGCCAGATGTTGTGATGCTGTGAGACCTTGTTGGCCAAGTTCCAGCACCCAGCTGGCCAGGCATAATTTGCATATGTTTACATACTTAAAGACCTACCCCCGTAACATTTGTGTGACTTTCCCCTGCAACATCATAGACATTGACCTGTTGGTTATTAGGGGCAATACGCCAATACATTTATAGGAGTATTGGGATCAAATATACCAGCCCAGCTCTACTGACGTGAGCAGCAGTGCATCTGTTGGCACCAGCTGGGGACTGGCCCAACTCAAGCAGGCTGTCAGGAGAAACTTCCTAGCACTGACCTGCAGTAGACTGTGCAATGACCCCCCAGGAGAAGTGGTGGGAAACCCAGTGCTTGGGACTTTTAAACCTAGTCTGGACAACCCGCTAGAAAGGGTGCTGGAGAGAGCCAGGCTGCAGTGGACCATGGAAAGAGAAACCAGAATCCCACTACTTGACTCTTCTCAGGGGCTTTTCCTGGGTAGATCTCAAAGCACTTCACACAGGAAGCAAAGTGTCCTCTCCATTTTACAGGGAAACTGAGGCATGGGGCACTGACGGCTGGGACAGAATTCCTGCCTCCCTTTGACTCCTTTAAGAGTCCCGGCTAAAGTGACTCACCAAGGTCTGTGGCGCAGACAGGGATAGAAGCTGGTTTCCTGACCCTTACGCCAACCGCATTCGCCACTAGGCCATGCTACCCAGAGCTCTTTTTCACCTCCGACTTCTCTGAAAATTGCAAAACAGCTTTCGTTTACCACCCTCCCCTCCTCCTTGTTTTCAACATGCTTGTAACTTTTCCAGAAACTCACCCGTGGGGATGAATGTTCCTGGCTTGGTCTAAGCCAACAAGTGCATTTTGAGGGGAAAACGGAGTGCCTTCCCCAGAGTTGTGGTAGAGAAAGGGCGTGTTTGTGTGTGCAGTGGGGTGTGGGGAGAAGTAAATCCACTTTTCCCACTGTAAAACCATTGCATCGTAGCTTTTGAAAACACGTCTCGCCTCAATGGGACCTTCAGTGGGTTTGCAGAGCCTTCGACAATGCGAATGGGTGGAAATTACCCCACGCAGAAGCCTCAGAACGCCCCAGTGAGGTGGAAAACGAGGGTTTGCCAAGGGGCACGCGCCTCTGATGCTACCTTCAGGATCCCTTAAATTGCAGGCTTGGAAGCATTGCTATGGAGCTATGCAATGCTGCTAGATACTGGGTTACCTTTGGGGGCCTAAGTGCACATGGGTGAAATTTCCCGCCATGCAGCAAGGACTGGGCGAGGATGGAGGGGAGTTCTGGACTCAGCTCAGGGGTGAGTTTCACCCCAAGGCCACCGTTTCCGGCTGCTGTCCATCTGCACCAGTTGGTCTTTAACCCCTTCGGCGTGGAGACATTTCTTTGTCGTTATGAATTGTTTCTATTACTGCAGCAGCGAGGAGTTCCAGCCATGGACAAGGCGCTGTACAAACACAATAGAAAGATGGCCCCGGCCTTGCAGAGCTCCCTGTCTAAGCAGCAAAGAGGGCTGGAGACGGGCTTGCAGGGACCGTGAGACAAGGTTAGGGGATAGTCTCTTCCTTTCAAAATGCCCAGGGAACTAACGGCAAAAAAAGGGTAACGCAGTGTTCGAGCGGCCTAGCCGAGGCAGCCTTCCGGTGAGCCCATCACCTTAACTCTGCCCCTGCCCGGCCTTTCCAAGCCCCCCTTCCAGCTGCCGTGGCCAGACCAGCCGCAGACACTTTCCCCTGGAAGCAGCTGGGCCCGGAGACGACTTCAGCGCCCGGTCGCCCCTGGGAAGGAGCCTCCAGCCAGGTGGCTCAGGTCTCTGTGCTGGGTTCCTCCGCTGGTCCATGTCCTCCCCTCCCCGCTGGGTTATCACACGAACACCCGGTTGCCTCTGCCCCCTGCCCTTCTCCTGGCTCCTAGGCCCAGGGGGCTGGAGGGAGGAGGCTGGGGGCAGGGGTCAGACCCCCAAAGCCCCCCTGGCCTGAGAGTCTGAATCCCCCAGGACCCCGGGGTGGGGGGGGGGGCTGCAGCATCCTCCTTGCGCCAGCGGCTCGTGTGCTCCCACCCCGGCCTGGGGGAGGAGTTTCTCCCCCTCCCCCGGGGGCTGGAGCTCTGCCGAGCCGCCCGGTGTCAGGCGCTCGCCAGCCGCGGCTGCCTCTGCGCAGAGCTGGCGGTGCCGCGCCGCGCCGGGCGGGGAGGGAGGAGCCGGGGTCGGGGCTGGGGTCCGGGCTGCGCCGCTGACCGATGAGCGAGCGCCCCGCTCCCTGCGCGAGTGGCCGGGGCTGGCCCGGAGGCGGGGGCGGCCGGAGGAGCCGGCCGGGGGGCTCGGAGCGCGGCCCCAGCACACGCCGCGGGAAGCCGGCTGCAGCCCGGGGCCGGGCGGACGGTAAGGCAGCGCCGGGCGCGGCTGGCGGCGAGCTCGCCGGGCTCGCTTGGTGCCCACCCACCCACCCCCCAGTGCAGCCCGATCGCGGGGGGCGGGGCAGGGAGCCTTGCAGCGGAGCCCCTGCGGGCCGGGGGTGCTGGCACTGAAAAGCACATCGGACCCGAGAGCCCCGGACCCTTGGGGAGGTGGGGCGGGTGTAAATGATCCCCCTCCGTCCTCATACCCCCCCATCCTCCGTCCCCAGCTCCCCCCCCACCCCCACCCCCCCCTCCCCCCACCCCCTGTCCTCCCCCGCCCCCTCATCCTCATACCCCTGTCCTCATACCCACCCCCCGTCCTCATACCCCCATCCTCATATCCACCCCCCATCTTCATACCCCCGTCCCTCTATCCTCATACCTACCCCCTGTCCTCAGATCCACCCCTCTATCCTCTTACCCCCCCATCCTCATATCCCCCCTCTATCCACCTATCCCCATACCCACCCACCCATCCACACACCCCCTGTCCTCAACCGCCCCCCC
>NC_048319.1:3855147-3891163 GCF_013100865.1 Trachemys scripta elegans | reverse complement strand
CCACACCCCCCCTGTCCCCACCCGCCCCCCCCCCCCGTCTCCATACCTTTCTCTCTATCCCTCTATCCACCTATCGTCATACACACCCCTCTAGCCATCTGACTGTGCGGGCATCTATCTCTGCAGTCAGATCTTTATATACACACCTGTACATCTATCTACACAGGGAAGGGCATCTCTACATGCATGGGTCTATATGTATATCTGTGTGTAAATGTGTCTATCTGTGTACATATCAATATATGGAGATGTGTATGTATAGAGGTATCTATGAATATCAATTGATGTACATATGCAGTATCCATGCGTATGTACTGGGGTGTATAGATTGATTTATGTACGTATTTCTGTATAGATCTAGCTATCTATCTTTCCTCTCTCATTTCCCTCCACCCCATATCTGTCTATCCATCTATCTATCTATCACCAGACACCCCCTCTATCTATCTATCTATCTATCCCCAGACACCCCCTCTATCTATCTATCTATGTATCTATCTATCTATCCTGTAACTGTTTATAGCTCCATCCTGTATAGCGGGCATCTTCCTTTTGTGCTTTTTGCATTCTCCAGTGCAGTATTTCCTCGCTGCCCATCAGGAATTAGCCGTTGTTTATTCCCTGCCGAGCTGTACACGACTATTCTGACCCTCTGTAGGCAATCTATAAAAATAACCCCCCACCCAGGAAGGTGATCATAAGGCAGCCAGCTGGCTCATGGAGCCCCCAAAATAAACCCCCTCAATTACTCCTCCACACACTCCATTTCCTAATCAGAGGGTTGTGCTGCTAATGAAGGCACAGCCTGCTATTAGGTGAATTGGATCCAATAGGTATGGTTGCAATCAAGGTATTTTTGTTCAGAGCATGAACAGACGCGTGCAAACCAGGCGGGAGTTGTTAACGAGCTCTTGGAGTGGATGGGAATGTGTGTACGTGTGTGGATGCATGTGTGTGTCTGTGTGTGTATGTGTCTGTGTGTGTATCTAGAGTTCTATATATATACATACAAAAGAGAGCTGGATAAATTCATGGAGGTTACGTCCATTAATGGCTATTAGCCAGGATGGCAAAGGAGTGGGGTCCCTAGCCTCTGTCTGTCAGAGGGTGGAGATGGACGTCAGGAGAGAGATCACTTGATCGTTACCTGTTCGGTTCACTTCCTCTGGGGCACCTGGCATTGGCCACTGTCGGTAGACAGGATACCGGGCTAGATGGACCTTTGGTCTGACCCGATACGGCCGTTCTTATGTTCTTATGTAGAGCAGACACATATGTTTAACTCTCTCTGTATATACATACATATAGGTCACACATACATGCGAACACGCATATCTAGAGGTCATACACACGTGTTTATGTGTATATTTATCTCTAGATCTCTCTCTGTATATATACATAGAGCACGCACACACACACAGCACACAACACACACACACGGCACACACACACACAACACACACACACGGCACACAACGCACACGGACACATACACGACACACACACACACACACAGACCATTGCTTGTGAAGCACCATGGGAACCCTTGACGCGGCCCCAGGCCTGCACTCAGTTGTCCAAGGCTCCTGTAACCCGAATGGTAGATCAAACTGGTTTGGGCAAACCATGCAGCGTAGGGGGTTGGGCGGACAGTGCTGGATACTGGAAGAACCCGGCTGGCAGTCCCACCTGCCCCCACACACACTCCACCTGGTGAAACCCAAAATGTTTCAGGCCCTGCCAAATGCCAGAGATGAAGGTGGGGCACAGTGGGTGCCAAGAGCACCCCCCCTTCTGGGCCATGCCCCCCCAGTACCAGAGAAGTGGCTTGGAGAGTTAATCGCCATGTGTTGCTCTAAGAATATGAAGGTCCCTCCCCGCCCTGAAACTTGCCTTATCCTGGGTCCTGTCTGCTCTGGGGACCACAGGATAATGGCCTTGCTGTACGGATTCTGCTGGCTGGGGTAGCGAGGGGATGTCCTGATGAAGGTGACCAGATGGGGTGCTGGGTGCCGTCTGACTCCCATCCATCCTGGATGAACTGAGGGTGCTCGGCTCCTCGAAGGATCAGGCCCCTTGTAATCATCTGAAAAGTGGGGGGAACCGATACTGTTGTCAGCAGCGGGTGCCTTGCCCCCACTTGGGCCGTGGGGCTTTCTGAGGTCCTTGGGACGTCCCTGGGAATGAAGGGGCAGGACAGGGACGGGCCTGTCCCGTCACCCCGACAGCTCGGTGCCCACCTCTGGCCTTCATATCATGAATAGCAAGAGAGCCCAGCCCAGCGCTGTGTCCTGCACACGCCAACCCAAGCGTTGGCACATGAGCTGGGCAACGCCCGGGGGCTGGGCAGAGTTTGCAGAGGAGGGGGGAGTGATGCCTAGGGGCTGTAGACCTGTCTGCTCGCTCGCTCTCCCTGCACCCCTGGGAATTTACCACCTGCGATTGCTTCTGTCACCTCCTCAGCCCAAATCTACCCCCTTGCCAAGCAGGTCGGGAGCCCTCAGGCCCTGGGTGAGGCTGCCCAGTGCCACCGGTGATCTCCTCACAGCCTCCTGAGGGGCCTTGGGGGCGCAAGGGGGGCTGCGAGCTTGGCGGGGCGAAGGCACCAGTGGCTCAGGGCAAAGCACAGGGATTTTGCACCCAGGGGCTGGTGTCACCTAGTGAAGCAGAAGGTGGGAGGGACCCACCTCCCCTGCTGAGGGGCTTCTATTGCCCCCTGTTACCATGGGGCCCGAGCACCTCGCAATCTTTGAAGTATTTATCCCTACAAGCCGGTGGGGAGGGGGACGGCTATTGTCCCCATTGCACAGATGGGGAACTGAGGCACTGCCCCCCCGCCCCACTATTTAAGCACCTGACTCCCATAGACATCAGTGGGAGTGAAGAACCTAAATCCCTTTGAGGGTTCGGACCTAATCAGCTCACCCAAGGTCACCGAGGGCATCTGTGCCAGAGCCGGGAATTGACCCTTGTCTTCTGTGTCACAGGCTGGCACCCCAACCACTGCTTTACCCTTTGGCCTATCTCGCCCGTCCCCTCATTTCTCTGGGATGTGCCCACCAGGGGGTAGCTGGAAACCGTGGCACCAGAGTGAAACCCTTCGTGTGATTTGAAACAGGGGAGATGGGGATGGGTGTTGTCTGCTGCAAGTCTGGCTGTGTCTCCACTGGGGAGATGTAGCGTGGTGGTGGGCTGTGTGCTAACATGAGCTTAACCCTGAAGTAGCACTTAGTGTGGACATGGACAAATGTGTTAGCTGCTCGTGATTAAGGCCAGAGTCCCTCGTTGCCTGGACATGACGGTCCCTTTCCAGGGCAAAATCATATTTATTATAATGCTAGCCTCCAGAGTTCCCAGCTGAGATCAGGGCCCCGTCGTGCCCGGCGCTGCCCAGACACACAGTGAGAGACAGGCCCTGTCCCAGCTGAGATCAGGGCCCCATTGTGCCAGGCGCTGCCTAGACACACAGTGAGAGGCAGGCCCTGTCCCAGCTGAGATCAGGGCCCCGTTATGCCAGGCACTGCCTAGAGACATGACGAGAGACAGACCCTGTCCCAGCTGAGATCAGGGCCCCATTGTACCGGGAGCTGCCCAGACACACAGTGAGAGGCAGTGCCTGCCCCAAAGAGCTGACAATCTAAATGGACAAGACGAAGGGCAAGAGGGAAACTGAGGCACAGAGCAGTAAAGTGACATGCCCAAGATCACCCCGTAGGTGAGTGGCAGAGCTGAGACTAGCACGCAGGTCGGCTGGCTCCTAGCAAAGTGCCCTCACCACTGGGAAACACTGCCTCTCTTAACATGCCTTCTAACACGGTCCATTTGCCCAGTGTAGACAAGGCCGTCGGAGAGCTCTGTAGTTTAAAGGGTGGCTCAGTGCTTGGGTTCGGAACAGCAGAATCCTCTGCGTTCAACGCTTCACACCCCGGCCTTTGTCTTTCCAAGGACAACAGAAGAGGAATCCCTGGCGTCTCCTGGCTGGTTCCTCTCTGTCCAAGATCCCAACTGGCTGTTCAGCAGGCCTGGCAAACTCATTCCACTGATGTTTGAATCCGAGCTAAGCTCAGGAGGTGGAAAGCCTGGCTCAGGCTGGGCCGCTGTTCGCGTGCCGCTGAGGAGAGAGGCTGGGGGGAATGTGGGAAACTGCAGCAGGGAAAGGGAGCAGAAAGGAGAGAGAAGAAAACGCAGGCAGGTTCTGTGCAGTGGCCAGAGCCCCCTGTGCTGGCCTGGATTTCAAGGCAGAGAGGGTCCCATCCTAACACAAAGCAGGGGTTGGCTGGGGAAGTGTGTTTGGGTCTGGACCTGGACCTGCCCTTGGAGGGAAAAACCCGTGAGGTTAAATGACAAGGGGCACAAAGGGTGATGGATCCGGAACAGTTTTGCAGACCCAGAGTATCAGTTGAGGGGTTCACACCCCAACAGCCTCCCAGCCTGCTCCCCAGCCAAACCCGCACACACAATCAGACCAGCCGCTTGTCCACCTGGCCGCTCCTCCCTCCCCAGAAGTGGCTGGTTCAGGTGAGGCCACGTTGTTAGGGGAGCTCAGCTCCCACCGAGGTGGCTGAAGGATGTGGCCAGATTTTCCAAAGTCCTCAGCACCCATTAGCATTAACCACAAGACTAACCCCCCCTCCCATAGTATCTTGGGTTTCCCTTACCCCTTTTGCCTCTAAGGAATCGCCTCACCCACCACTGAAATGCAGCCATCTCTGGGCTGGAGCGCAGCGGCGGATTAACAAGTCCCTTTCCAATGCCTTACCACAAGCCCATCTTTCCTGGGTCCCCCTGTTCTGTCTTTCACCAGCATTACATTAACTTAGAGCAATGCCTAACCAGCGATGGTTTACATACCCAAACCGGGCTGGGGTGGGGGTAGGGAAGAGACTCACTAAAGCAGCCAGACTGGGAATGAAAGCAGCTGGTGAGGTGTCAGATGTGCTAGGGGGACTTTTCCATTGCTGGCCTGTGCAGGCCCCTTTCCCCCCCTGTCCTCGCACCGGTTCCCCTCCCAGCTGCTCGGACCCTTGTGAAGGGATCAGGATGTTTTGAGAGCACGAACCAGCCTTGCCTAGCCCAGCTAGCAGATCAGAGGGGCCTTCAGCCTGCAGGGGCCCTGGAGCAGGGGAAAGACAAAGGGTTTTAGCATCTGGTTAACCCCCCCCTTGCTGCCCCACAACAGTCTCCTCTGTGCTGATTGCTCCATGGTCCAGCTGCCTACTCAGAGCTTTGTCTGCTCAGATGTTCGACTGGGGCCAGGTTTTCACAGGCCTTCCGTTCCCATTGTTCTCAATGGGGCTCAGCTCTCCATTGTACTGGGGAGGAGGGGGGTGGATTCTCCATTGTTCTCAATGCAGGGGTGGATTCTCCATTGTAATGGGGAGAGGGGTGGTGGATTCTTCATTGTTCTCAATTAGGCGGGGGGGGGATTCTCTGTTGTTTTCAGTAGGGGATGGGGGTGGATTCTCCATTGTTCTCAATGGGGGAGGGGTGGTGGATTCCCACTGGGAGCTGCTGGGTGCTTTGGAAAATCTGGGTGCCGATGTGGTTTTGTGTCTGTGATCTGAACACCCTGGGAAGATGGGCGGAGACTGAGCAAACTCATTACGCACAGGCCACCCAAGAGGTAACAGTTGGGGGCGGGGGAGGTTGCAGCTGGTGATCTGAAGCCGATGGTCTCTGGGAGAAGCATTTGTTTCAAAGCCTGGAGCAAGAGCTGGCCTAGAGAGAGACAGGGCAAGGCACGCCTGGGACTCTGCCAGCCTTGGGGTGTGGGGGAGCCCCCGTCCAGCCCAGTATTGGGCTCTGAGATGTTTGTGTCTTACTGAAAAACAAAGGACGTCCAGCTGCCACGTAGCTGTCCCGAGACTTCAGCCTCCCATCTCCAAGGTGCTTGTCTTCACTTGCAAAGTAGGCCCCAACGTCAGTGCATGACCTTGCTGGGTCAGGGTAACTAACACCGTCTGGGCTTGATTCTCACGTCACCTGCTACTTGTGCGGCCGCTCACACCAGTGCAAAGTGGGTGCGCAAAGTTTACCATTGTGCCCTGGTAGCATTTCACACTGGCATCTCTGAAACAGGGCAAGGGGATCAGGTCCTCAGGGCAGGCTGGGATTGTTATGGTTAAAAATCCCTTGGGGACCAGCTGGGACGGTGTTAATCCAACCGGCCCTGTCTACACGGAGCGCTGGGGCTGGGCTATTTGCAGGAGTTCGGCACCTGTCTAGGAATCTACGAAAGTGACCAGATTTTCCCCAGTGTTCTGCACATTGGGGGCCCTGCCTTGAAAACCGGGCCCCAAGCCACATTCAGTCTCCTGTTAATTACTGGGTCTATACTGCGGCTGGGGGCGAGATGCCCCCTGGATCCCTGGGGCTGGGGGCTAGCCTGTGTCTCCGATGGAGGCACGACATCCACGCTGCCATTTTTAGTGCACTAGCTCGAGTCTGTCTCTCTGGCTCGCTCCCAGCTGCAGTGGAGATGCTCTTGTTGCAATTGGCCGAGGAATGATTCTAATCCCTGGCTCTTATCATCAGTCACGCTCAAAGCGCTTTACAAAGCAACTGTCAGTCTCGTGACTCCTCTTGCACAGATGGGGAAACCAAGGCACGGTGGTGAAGTGACGTGCCCAAGGTCACCCACCAGGCCAGTGGCAGGGCGGGGAATAGAAGCAGGTGTCCCTATTCCTAGCACAATGCTCTATCCACCACACCACACTGATGTCCAGACTCAGGTGCAGTCTATGGGGCAGATTAGCTGCAGCACCTCCCCAAACCTGCCTGTCCCCATTCACTCACCCTGGCTGTACCCCACTGACTTTCACTGGAGTTGCTCGTGAGGTGCAGTGACTGGTGAATCGGGCTGTCTTACATGAGCTCTCTGTTGTTTGGAGCGATTTCCGTCAATAATTGATGGGGACGGCAGAGGGAAATTTCTGAACGGTATTAAAGAATCTCCAGCGGGATTCAGGGCTGCTGGGTAGTGCAATACACCAGAGGGGTGATTAACCGCAGCTCCTGGCGGGTGCTGTTGTTTTTCACGCTGTCCCCGGGGTTAGGAAGTGGCTGATCAAAAGTGTCTTTCGCTGCCGCCGCCGTTAAAACAGCCACAAACGCCTGTGTGAAAATGGCAGCTGCTCGCTCAGCAGATCTGCAGCTTGTGTGTCTGTCGGAGACGGAGTCAGGTCTGCTGACTTGTGTGTCTGTCGGAGTCAGGTCTGCTGACTTGAATGCAGCAGTGGTGGCTTCACTCCCATTAGCCCTCCAGGAGGTGTTATGAACAAAATAGATGAAAGCTACATGAGGTAGTGTGGTCTGGCACAGTGGGCATCAGGACTCCTGGGTTCGAATCTCAGCTCTGCTACTGACCTGCTGGGATGGGGAAGTCACTTCCCCTCCCACCCTTTGTCTATTACGTGCTGAGCTCTTCCGGGCAGGGCCTGTCTCTCACTGCGTGTCTGTGCAGCGCCTGGCACTATGGGGCCCTGATCTCAGCTGGGGTGCCTGGGCGTACTGTAATCCCAGCAATATTCTGTCCCGGAGGTCACTAGCAACAGCATCAACTGGCTTCTGCCTATGGAAGCTTTGGGTCCAATTCTCTGCGGCCTTGGGCCATCATTTACCTTAGTGCTGAGCCGGGATATGATGCTACGAGATCTGGGTGCCTTTGCATTCACTGGGCACTGGTGTGAATGACTGCGCGAGGCCCAGAGGAATTACGTCCCTTTGTTCCCAGTGTTGCTATAAGTCCGAAGAACTGAGTAGGATGTTTATGTCCCAGGTGGCATTTGGCGCTGCTAGTTACAAAGAATCCTTCCCTTTACTTGTAAATTCGTACCGTTTCCCTGTGCGAAGGGCAGAATGCATATACTGAGTCTAAAATAACCTTCAGGAAAACGGAGGCAGGAAAGGACAAATGAAAAGTCTCCATTGGCGAGAGCACGGGGGGGGTGTCTCATTGGTCTGCACTGTGCACGGAGCCCCACATGGCTGCTGAGCCGAAGGCCCCACAGTTTCACAGCTACCTCCGCCCCATGTCAACAGAGCAAAGCAGGTCAAGGATGGCGCACGTGTGGGGCTCCCAGTCCTCTACCCCAGCCCCTGGCTTTGATCATTCCAGTGCTGGGTTCATCCCACGGCAGAATCGGAGCCAAGGTTCTCCCCAGGCAGCGCCCACCCCTGAGTGTTGCAGGGTGTGGGGGGGGTCAATTTCCCAAGCGTTTATTGCTGGCTGAAGGTGCCGATTTGAAAGCCCTGCACACTGAAGCCTTTTATTCATCCTCCAGCCCCTGACTTCTCCGTAGGCAGAGAGGGGAGCTGCCTCTCTGTGGCCGTCTCAATCCTCAGCTTGTCTGCTAAGCCGGCCGAGAGCCCGGCTGGCTAGTGTTGGTGAATTTAGTGTCCTCCTGCTACTGGACTGAGAGCCCCCAAACTCAGTCCTTTCACGTTGGACGGCGACGCCACTGGCTTTCTGTCATCGCTGAACTGAGTCAGCTCCAAGCCGGGGCCCCCAAGGCAAAAGGGGGCAGCAGCCAGCCAGCCCCCGCCCCCTCAAAGACTGTGATCTTCCAGCCAACCCTGCTACAGATGCTGTGCCGGTGGCAGCGAACTGGCCATATGGCTGCACTGTGGCATCTTATCAAAATAGAAAGTGCTGATCTATTATTGGGAAGTCCACCCCAGGCAGCAAGGCAGGCCCCAGCACTGCCTCCTGCACGTTCCCCGGCCCAAGCTGCTCTGGGGCAGGGGCCTGGGGCTTTCTCAGTGGGGATAATGCCACAAGGACTCTTCAAGGGCAAACGGACGGCGCGGTTCTTGGGCAGTGCCGCCCCGCAGCAAGGGGGCTGCAGAGAGAGGGGACTGGGAGTCAAGGCTCCTGGGCTCTATCCCCAGCTCTGGGTGTGGAGTGGGGGCTAGTAGGTTAAAGCAGGGGGCTGGAAGTCAGGACTGCTGGCCTGGCCCTTTGCACAGGGGTGAATTTCATCCAATAGGCGGAAAAAAACGGACCCTTTGCTGGCGATGAGAAGGGAATTTAGAAGAATGTTCCCATCCCCCCATTCCCCGTTCCTCTGGATGTACAGACCCCTCCCCCACACACACACCTTTTTATTTTTAAATAGCTAAAACAGCAGCCGCTGTGCAGACGTGACCCACGGTGCCACTGCGGAGCTGCCTGGCAGTGCAGGGCTGCTTGGAAACCCAGATCGCCAGATGCTGCGAGTAATTTCCCCACCTGGCCTCTAGATCCATTGCCCGTTGCTGGGGAGAAACCGAGCTGGAGTGGATAAAAAGAAAATCCACGGGGGGGGGGAGAAGTGGTTACCCCCTGCGGGTCGTGAGCATCTCTCCTCTATGCCCAGCACTGGCACAGCCAGGATCCATTCTGGGGTGGGCACAGACCTCCAGCCCAGGGGTTGTCAGTGTCAAAGGGGAGATGGGAGTTAGGAGAGGCGCGTGGGGAAGGAAGAGAATTGGAACTGGACTCCTGTGGGGTGGACTCAGGGACTGATGGGCGCATGACAGGAGTACCCAGGCGTTGAGAGGACGGGTGGTTTAGCTGCGAGGAGATTGCCCAGATTTTTAAAGGTGTTTAGGCACCTTAATCCCTTCTAAAATGTGGGCCTTAATCTTTCTGGGCCTCAGTTTCCTTTCTGTGAAATGGGGTTAATGAGCCTTCCTTTGTCTAGACGGTGAGCTCTTTGAGACAGGGACTGGCTCTCACTGTGTCTGGGCCGCGCCCAGCACAAGGGGGCCCTGATCTCAGCTGGGGCAGGGACGGGCTCTCAGTGTCTGGGCCACGCCTGGCAGAGTGGGGCCCTGATCTCAGCTGGGTCCCCTAAGTGTTAACGAAAGAACAACATGCAGAAGCCTGATTTTGCCACCCCCTACTCACATGGCTAATTCTCACTCAAGTGAGTAACTCTATCCACTTCCATGGGACTATGCCTCTGGGTCAGGATCGGGCCCCAGGGGATGTGTACTCAGGCGTCCGGACCACTTCCAGCGCACACCCACCAGTTACCCGTTCCGAGACCTGGGATGGGGAAGTGAAACCTCCGTGGGGTTCCCCCCTCCATGCACACACTGTAGCTGGCCCTGGGTGTCTCAGCCTTCCCCAGCCCCCATTCTGCCACTCTCCTGCCCCTCTGCACCAGCGCTGACGGCCGTGTCCCTCCCTCCCCCTTCTGAGCCTGCTCCGGGGCTGTAGGCTTGCTCTGTGGAACAAGAGGGTAGCGTCCAACCGGACCCACACTCCGATATCCTGCCAGCTGGGGGTCCTGCGAGCTCCTGGCTGCCTGACCCATGGGGGGGAGGTTGGATGGCAGCAGATGGAGGTTTCCCGGAGGAGGAGGAGACCCCTGATATGCTGCATCCAGGGGGTGGGGGAGATATTGGAGTGCTGGCTCCCCACCAAGCAGCACGTACCCCAGCCCCCACCCATTGCAAAGCAGGAGTCACCCCACGGGAGTCAGTCCCTCCGGCATGAAACCCAGGGAATCCTGGCCCCATCCCACACCCAGCCAGCATCTCCCCGAGCCCAGGGCTCCCTTCTGCGGCGTTGGGGGCGCGTGACAGCAGCGGGGGAGGTTCCGGCTGATCGCCGTTCCTCACCGCCTCCGCTTGGCTGGAGAACGCCCAAGGAGGCTGATTAGCATGCAGGGCCAGGCCGACCCTCTGCCAGCTTCCCTGGTGCAGCCGGGGAGCCGCACTGCCCGGAGTCCCCTTCACTTCCATGGCCCATCGGCAGCGTGGGCCCAGGCGGCGGGATGAGGAGAGGGCCCCGTGCTGACAGTCAGGGGTTTAGTCTCCTCCCGCTGCAGTGTGGGGCGGCAGAACCGATTCCTCCAGCACTTTCCCCGCACCAGCGACCTGTGAGGAAGCAGGGCCGGTTCCAGGATTGCCAAACCCCAGCCAGCCAACCTGGTCATTCTCCCTCAGTCTCAAGCTCCAAGACTAGCACAGTCTGGGTTGCCCTGTGCAACTGCTGCTTGCCAGCTGCCGCGCTCCACCCCAGAGGTGGCTGCAGTTCAGCGGTGGGTGAGGTGATGCCATTGGCGTGCCAGGGGCCAGGGAAATCCAAGCGATTCGTGCAAGAGGGAGGCTGGCCAGCCAGCCAGCCTTAGGGTTGGGGGCGCTGGGCCAGGTTCAAGTCCTGGGTCTGCCACTGATCCTTATGGAGCCATGGCCCAGTCACTGACTCTGTGCACCTTATTCCCTCATCTGTGAAATGGGTACAGTGGCCCTGCCTTTGCCTCTCTTGTCTATTTCGAGTGAAGGCTCCTTGTGCTGCGGACAGTCTCTCCCCACATCTGTGCAGCACCCGGCACCATGGGGCCCTGATCCCAGCTGGGGCCTCGGGCGCGAACGTAACAGTCGTGCCCTCAGCTGCTGCAGCTTGAAGTTTGACGACTGGCCTGTCTCCGTAGCCCCGTCCCCAGCCCTTTCTTCAGAGCCTGCCTTTGAGCCCGGAGTGTAAGGTGACTAGATGTCCTGATTGTATAGGGACAGTCCCGATATTTGGGGCTTTGTCTTACATAGGCGCCTATTACCCTCCACCTCGCTGTCCCGATTTTTCCCACTTGCTGTCTGGTCACCCTACCGGAGCGTAACCCCTGCGTCCCTGTCTGTCTCACTCTCACCACCCCTCGGGGCCGACCCTCCCGCTTGGCCTGCGTGGGTTTGATGAGCAGATCTGGGGAGCCCGGCGTCTCCCTTTGGAATGGGAGCTGGGGTCAGCCCCGGCTTCGCCGCTGGGCCCCCTCAGGGGCTCTGAACCGCTGCTGCTCCTGCCAGTGAAAAGCCGGGCCTGCATCTGTGCTTGGGCGTGTGGGACGATGAGAAGTCATGTGGTCTCGTGGGCACAGCATCCTCAAGCATCTCCTGCTGTGTGACCCTGGGCAAGGCAGGTGCAAACTCCGGGCCTCGGTTTCCCCATCTCTGCAATGGGGATCATAGTGCTTAACAGCCCCTCAGCAAGGCTGAGGGGGTCTGGTCTTGTTTCTTATAGACATTGGCTGGTCTGGGAATTGACCGTGAAACGGGGATGCTGATCCTTCCTTTCTCCCACCCAGTCTTTGCCGTTTGGACTGTGAGCATTTGGGGGCCTGTCTGTCACTCGGAGCCTGTGCAGCCCCCGCTAGGGGGCCCCTGATCATGGTTGGTGCTTCTGGATGCTGTTGAAATAGAACTAACAGGAGAAGACCAGATGGAGCTGGGGTTGGGAGGGGAAAGGACAAAGACTAGGATCTTGCATTCACGTAGGAGAGGAGTAATTAGGGGTCTGGTGGGTGACACCACAGACTAGATGGTGTCACCCATATGGCATATGGCAGGGCGGTGGGACCCAGGGCTGGTGGGAGGATCCGGGGCGGGGGGACCCAGGGCTGGTGGGAGGATCCGAGGAGATGGGGAGGTGGAGTGCAGGGACTGATGGTTGGAACCGGTATGACAGATGAGCTGTCTGCCGCACTGGGTGGTCAAACCCTACAGCCAGTCTGGCCCCTCCCGCCCTGCTCTGCTCGTTCCATTCCTGCCCCTTGTCGTTCCTACCCTGTGACGTGTCTCTTTCTCTCTCCCTTTTGTCTCATCCCCTTCCAGGTGCGTCAGCATCCTCCGTTCAAAATGCCCGAGCAAAGCAATGACTACCGGGTGGTGGTCTTTGGAGCCGGCGGTGTGGGCAAGAGCTCCCTGGTCCTGCGCTTTGTGAAGGGGACGTTCCGGGACACGTACATCCCCACCATCGAGGACACCTACCGGCAGGTCATCAGCTGCGACAAGAGCGTCTGCACCCTGCAGATCACCGACACCACGGGTAGCCACCAGTTCCCGGCAATGCAGCGCCTCTCCATCTCCAAAGGCCACGCCTTCATCCTAGTCTTCTCCGTCACCAGCAAGCAGTCCCTGGAGGAGCTGAAGCCCATCTACCAGCAGATCCTGCAGATCAAGGGCAGCGTAGACAGCATTCCCATCATGCTGGTGGGCAACAAGTGTGACGAGACCCAGCGGGAGGTGGAGACCAAGGAAGGGGAGGCCGTGGCCAAGGAGTGGAAGTGCGCCTTCATGGAGACCTCGGCTAAGATGAACTACAATGTCAAGGAGCTCTTCCAGGAGCTGCTCAACCTGGAGAAGAGGAGGAACATGAGCCTCAACATCGACGGCAAGCGGTCCAACAAGCAGAAGAGGACAGACAAAATCAAGGGGAAATGCAGCCTTATGTAAAGCACCGGACTGTCCCTCGTCTCTTCTCCGCCCTACAAGTTAAACATCGGTGTTGCCCTCCCGTCTCCCCCACTCCTCCCTCTCGCTGCATCTTATCACTGTGACTGCTCTGGGGAACCAGCGGTGCACGCTCACCCGGGACCGTTTCCCTTTCCGATTCCACGCTCGGTACGTTCCCCTCCCCTGGCAACGAGGGCCACGGTCTCGCTCTCTGGAAGGGGGATATGCAATACTGGGGGCTGGGGCTGGATCGCACACGTGCATTTCGGTTTCGTTCGTTTGCAGCGAGATGAGGGACGCGTGGGGGAAGTTGAGGAAACGCCACAGGAAGAAGACTCTTGATCAACGTTTTCTCTCTCCTCTTCCCCACTCTCTGGCTTTTGACTCCGTCTGTGGGTGCAGCCCGCGGGGAGACCTGTCTGAGCCTTGGCATGGACACTCAGCCCTTCATAGATACACTCACCTATTCCGGCACGAACTGAACAGAGAATGCTGCTAACACTGACAACTTTTAGCTGGGGCATAGTGGGGGGTGGTTTTTAATGCACGGGGGTCAGTCCTCATTTGGTTCCCTAACGCTGCCGAGACCCCAAATCTACAAGCGAGGGGGCAGAGGCTGCTCTCAAGCCCTCGCAAGACCCTTCCTTACCAGTCAAAGGAACACACACAACTCCCAAAGGGGTGATCTGATGTACGTTGCTTACCCAGAGACTTTGAAGGACTGGCAACACGCTTCGTCCGTCCAGGCTGGAACACAATCCCAAGGTCACCGCGGCCCTGCTGGGGGTGGGGCCGCTCTCAGGTTGTTTGCCCAAGTTCCAAGAGACGCTGGTTAATCACAAGGACCTGGAAGCCGACAAGGACACCTGGGGCAGGTACGATACCCCATCGGGCAGTGGCACTCAAAGGAGGGGTCTCTACGTTGTCGAAGGCCCTGGCTATTTGAACAGTGGGAGCTACTGAAAAACAAAATGCATGTGATCGGCACAAGGAGGATTTTAGCTGGCCATGGCCAAGTTAAAGAGAACGAGACACTAGCCTAGAGGAGCTGGCCAGGAATGGTCAAGCAGCGAGAAGAGACAGAACCCAGCTGGAAGGGAGTTATTTACTCCGAGGCAGCTGTGAGGTGGTGTCCAGCGAGAAGTGATCCCTTTCTCACCCCCAGCATTTGCCTTTTTCTTTTGTTGTTGCCAAAATGCCAAGTGGCACCAGCACAGCGTGAGAGGTCGGTAGTGTGGAAGTGACACAAAGAATAGCACATATCTAGCCAGCAGTGGGGGCGAAAGGGCTAGAGGTGAAGGAGGAGGGGTGAGCGCCAGCACCTTGATGGTGTTTTGGAGGCAATGTGGAGCCGGTGGGATTTTCAGGGCGTTGAGGGATGAGGGGCAAACTGATGGGCCGGGCTGGGCCAGGCCGGGCTATGCCAGGCTGGACTGGGCTAGGCTGGGCCGGGGCATGCATGGCAGTGCTAGGTTTGGTAAGAATCTCAGCCTGAGGTGGAAGGTGTGACTGGGGGCTGCCTTTGGAACATCTGCCTCTAGCACCACTGTTTGTGCAAACAGTGTATTTCCAGGTGCAAGCAGGCAGCCCTTGGTTCACAACAGCTGGTGGTGGTGGTGCAAAACAGGCTATGGTGCACACACAATGGGTGGAGACAAGCATATGCACGCAAAAACTGGGCACCCGCAGGCTTGATTGCCTATTGGTGCTTGCACTAATGCGTGTTCTGCGCACATGCAGTTTCCACACTTCCCCTTTTGCACGCACAGTCTCCTGTTTTTGCACATGGACTAGGGGCCTGCTTTGCAAATCTGGCTGGATCTCTCCAGCTAGAAATGTCTGAATCCCGAGCTGCTTCCTAGCCTTCCTCCCCCAGCAGCCACAGACCCTGCAGAGGGCCACGGTCCAGCTCTGTGACGTCTGAGTCAGGAGCCGGGGGGAGGGGAAACCTTTGCGCTTAAACCCTCATACCAGAGTGAGCGAGCCAGCGGCCACGGATGGAACAAGGTCTGCTCCAATGGGTACCACCCAGCTTAGAAAGACCCTCCTCCCTGCTCTCCTAGTACCACCCTCCCTCCCTGCCAATGCACAGCAGCCGTGTGCCCCCCACCACTGGCCTCCTTTGTAGTGACCCCTCCTCCGTTTAAATAGCGCTCTGGTCTGCTCCAGGGACAGCCCCAAACACTGCAGCAGGCAATGCCAGTACTACAGTGGGGCGGCCAAGGTGGGGGTATTTTATCCCTACGCTCCCTAGGGAATTGCCCGTTGAGCCCCAGGTCCGACGGCTGCAGATGCTCAGGGGTAGCCGTGCCAAGTGGGGTGACCCCAGGCCCATCCCAGCTGGACCCAAACCCTGCACCCAGCCCCCGTGCTTGTAATAGGCTGACCCAGAACTCTGCCCCACTCTGGCTGCAGATCCGATCTCTGCAGCCTGGGCCCTTCTCTGCGGCAGGAGCCCCTGGAGCTCAGCCCTGCCACTCACCAGCCCCCTTGGCTCTTGAACCCTTCACAGCCCGGAAGCTGCCGGCCGAAGCACAATGTGTGGGGCTCCTCAGGAGCCCTGACCTAGCACAATGGCGGGGAGCGCTGACGGGGGCGCCCCTGGGTTTGCGTTGCTGGGCCCCGGGGAACGAGGCCAGGCCGGCTGCACGCGCCGCATGCTGGACTCTTGGAAGTCTTGCATACAAGGCAGGTCTGGACCTGGGCCCAATGGCCTCTCCCTCCACCCCTCCCCCAGCTGCCTTGTTGGGGTCGCCTGCCGGTGGCTTGATGCCACGGTGACGGGTGCCACTGGACATCACCACGGCCACACGGATGGAGCCGGTGAAGGAAGCAGCACGGGGGGTGGGGGCAGCCTGGCAAACCCCAGGAGAGTCCTAGTTCAAAGCAGCACCCGAAGGGGAGAAGTTCTGACCAGACTTTACCCCGTGCTCCAGTGGGGGCAGGACTTGGCCACCTTGAGCCTGCAGAGTTGGGCTGCAAATCTGTGTGGGGCAGCCCGCCCCTGGCTCCGCTCCCCTAGTGGGAGTAAATCCCCACTGACGTCAATAGGGGCTGCGTCACTTCATGCCAGCGGGGGGATCTGGCCCCCTCCAGCCCTGCATACTCAGAGACAGCCACAAAAATGCCTAATAAGGGGGTGGGTCCGATCGCAGAGAGGGCAGCTGGGTGTGGGCGTTGGGTGTGCAGCTGGAGGAGGAAGAGGGGAGGGCTCTGTCTGAACCCCCGCCCAGCCCCTCGCTCCATCAGGCAGGGCAGGATCTGGGGGCTCCCTTCGGCCCAAGGACTCCGCAGGAAGCAGCTGGAATCCCACCAGGCACTAGCCGCGTTCCCTGCCGAGCTTTCTCCTTGGGTGGCTTAGCCAGGCGGTCCCCTCCCGCCTCCGCACCGGGGAAGGGATGTTCTGCTCGCCCAAACCGTCCCCTAGGGGGCGCTGGGGGCCTCCTCACCACTAGGGGCAGCTTGTCCGCTGGCGAGTAGGAGGAGTCTCTCTGCATCGGGGTTCGCCGGTGGCTCGTTCCTCCCCCTGGCTGACCCATCCACATCACCTTGAAACGAGGCCCAGTAATAATCATAACAAGGAGCAAGAGGTTCATTTACACGTGTATCTCGCCCGGTCATATGATATTGAAGATAACGTCCTCCCAGCTAAGAGACTGGCATCTTGAATATTGTATGGTGCTTTGAAACTCAACTCTCGTATCTTGCATTGTAAATACCAGTCCTGCCTAGACCCCCCTCTGACGCCAGCATGAGATCAGTAACTAGCTCCCATGCATTACTGGCTTTTTAAAACAAACCGAACAAAGAAAGAAAGGAACAAGACAATATTACAATGTAGCCTTTATTCTAGAACTAGTCTTCCTGAAATAAATAAATTACTCCTGCATTCCCGCATGGTTGGTGTGATCAATGGCTTATAGCATGGCCTGGCTGGGAACATCTGATCTCCCCCAGGTGGAAGTATCCGGAGCTTGATCCCTCATCCGTCTGGGTCGGTCACTCCTGGACCAAGGGTCTTTGCAACCAGTCCTTTGGCTCTGCCTTGCCCAATTCTGTCACTTCCCATCTCCCCTGGGCGAGGGCTGCCATGCCAACCATGGTATCCAGCTTCCAACCCCTTCCTTCTAAACAAGGGCTCCGTAGCAACCTTCCCAGAATCCCTCCCCTGCCAAAAGGCCCCCTGGAGGAGTGCTTCACCTGGGGCTAGAGGCTGCCTCCTTTGCCCCAAGGCGGGAGGTGCCTGCCCTAGATTCCCCACTCCCCCGCCCCCACTGTGGAGGACCCAGCTTTGTGCCTGGTCCGTTCCGCTTATGAACCGGCAGCTGGAACGCACCAGCACGGGGTTGCCCTAGGGCCACGGGGCCTGGCTCAGGGTCAACGGACAGGGCCACCCCCTCAGCCCAGTGCCGAATGTGAGACAGCGGCCGAGTCCCACCTGTAAGTGGCCTCCCAGCTGGCCAGTCGCTTGGGGCCTGGAGCCACTGCCCTGCCACCAACCACCTCCGGAACCCCACCCATCATCCCAGGTGGGACTCCTAAAGGGACCTCCCCCTTGGCAGCTGTCCCTTTCCTTTACCTGCTGGCATGGAGGGGCGGAGGGGTTACAGCACTTTGCTTCTTTATTAAGAGCCAGGCCAACCCACATTTTACCACCTGGAGCCTCAGGGAGGGCGTGCTGATAAAGCGTTGGGGATAAAGCGATAAGAAAGTGGGAGGGGAATTTTCTGCTCTGGGGGCCTGCTGTCTTTGTCCAGGCAAGAGAGGACCCTCGGCCATAGGCTCCCACCCCCTGCAGGGTACAGAGGCTCCTGCATTCTTACCCCGCCACCCCTCCAACAATGGGCCCACGAGAGCAGCGTCATGGGCACTGTTCCCATATGGGCCCCCCCCTTCCCCGTTCTCTGAGTTTCTGCGGATACGGAGCAGCTGGCACCTGGACGCCACAGCTCGGTGAGTGACACGGGAGCTTTGCTATAGGGGCGGGTTGGTGGGGAGCCCGACACCTCGGTGCTCGTCAGCTCTAGAGTCACCCCCACAGGCCCCGAGCTCCAAAGTGGGGGCGCTGGGGCAGGGAGCAGGAGGGGTCCCCACCAGGGCACTGGTGCGCTGCTCAGCGAGGGCCCTTGTCCAGGGAGAGAGAGAGAGAGTGAGTGAGTGAGTGAGTGAGTGAGTGAGTGAGTGTGTGTGTGTGTGTGTGTGTGTGTGTGTGTGTGTGTTTCTATAGGAGCCTGGGGCTGGGAATGTGCACAGGGCCCCAGACCCAGGAACAGCACCTGGCACCCGCTGGGAATCTAGGAGGCAGAGGCCGGCTCTCAGGTAATGTGGGTGAGGAGGTTACCTGTCCCCTCGCCCCGTCTGGGCAGGGACACTGATCCAGGATGGCACATGGTGCCCAGGGTAAGTGTCTCCCAGCATGCAGTGATGTCCCCCCTCCGCAGGCATCAGCTTTGGGAACCTGCTAGCATTACACCCAGGAAATGGATGTCTTGCACTGCACCCCCCCACACACATCAGCCTAGTATCAGGGCTCAGCCGGGGGGGGGGCACACCTAGACCTCTCATACTGCTAGCTGGAGGGGGGGCGTGGTGTGTCAGAGTGGGGTGCAATATGCCCCTCTGGGGGACAATGTATGGGGGTGGTGTCTGTAGGGCAAGCAGCGGGTGAGGGGGTCAATACTGAGGTGATGGGGCCTTAGAAACCCCCGGGGGCAGATCAGTGTTATTTATTCATGTTTCTGGAGACCCCAGCTGAGCTCAGGGCCCAGGGTGCCAGGCGCTGCTCAGACACACAGGGAGAGACCGTCCCTGCACCGGACCGGCCGGTGTAGCTAGCCCGGCATAGTTCCCCGGGGGGACACTGTCTCTGGGACAGCTGTGTGAATCCACCCTCTGCCTGAGTCCAGATTGATTCCCCTGTCCTATACAAACCCACAGCAGAGGAGAGAGACGCAGGGCGTGGGGGGGGGGGGGAGAGAGGAAGTGATTTGCCCAAACGACAACCCCTGTGTGGGGTGAACGGGGCAGGCGAGGTGCATGAGCCAGATGGGGGCAGGATGAGAGGGGAAGGGGGTGTGAATAGACACAAGCAGGTGTGTTTGCATAGGAGCGTATGTGTGTGTGTGTGGGCACACGCACCTGTCCGTGTGTGCACGTGAATGAGTGTGTATGCACCTCTGTGTGCATGTGCGTGTCCCTGTGTGTGTGTGTGTGTGTGACGGTGTCACAGCTGTGCATGCTCTCAGCCCTTTTCTGGGCCAGCGCCCGGCCCCTGCCGCTCCCCTCACCAAGGCAGGTGCCAATCACCGCCCCCTCCCCCTCTCTGCCAGAGCGCGGTGGCAGGTTCCCCTGAGGGGAGAGGGGCTGGCAGTACTGGGAATGCGTCATTCGGCCCGTTGCCATGGAAACCATCTGCTCCCTGGGTGTTTGGAAGCCGGCTGCTTTGGGCACGTGGGAGATGGGGGGGTTGGGGCTCAGGTGAGTGGGGGCGGCTGGAGGAGAAAGGGGAGCAGGAGATGGCAAAGGCTGGGGAGATCCTACGTTCACCCCCTGCAAGGCCAGAAGGGTCTGATCCCTGGATCGCCCGGGATGGAGAACAGCCCCCAGACCCTTCCCAGAGCAGACAAACAGCCTGTCTGGATTTCAGCATTGCCAGTGAGGGAGAACCCACCGGGCCCTGGGGCATTTGTTCCAATGGCTAATTACCCTCGCTGAAAAATGCACACCTTGGATCCCGTCGGAATCCGTCTAGCTTCCACTTCCAGCCATTGGAGCGTGCTAGCCCTGCCTGCTGGATCCCAGAGCCCATGTTAAATGTTTGTTCCCCATGGAGATACCTATGGGCTGGGATCAAGCCACCCTGTAGCCTTCTCTTGGCTAAGCTAAAGCGACTCTCGCTATACGGCAGGTTTTCTAACCCTCTAATCATCCTCATGGCTCTTCTCCGACCCTCTCCAGTTTATCAACATCCTTCCTGAGTTGGGGGCACCAAAACGGGACCCAGGATCTTAGCAGCGGTCGCCCCAGGGCCCCTCCCCAATCGTTTTTAGAGGCACCACTTCCCGGGGCAGAGTCCCCCCTCCCGTAAATATGCCCAACACTTTGTTCCTCGACGTATATATTTACACCCGGTCGTATTCAAACGCATCTTGTTTACTTGTGCCCCCCTGACCAAGCGATCTAGTTCGCGCTGAATCAATCCGGGACCCGTCCGCGTCATTGTTTACCACGCCCCCGATTTTGGGTTATCTGCAAACTTTATCAGTGATGCTTTTGGGTGTTCCTCCAGGGACGGTGGATGTGCTGTGTGTGCCACCATTGGCCAGGGGCTTACACTAGTGAAATCCGGAGGGCAGCCTTTCACACCCCCCTCCAGCGATGACCGGGGCCCATATTGCCCGGCCCAGCCCCCAACTCATCGCGTTGCAAGTTCTCAGTCCCCCCCTGGTCTCCTTCAGCCCTGCCCCAGGCCTCTCCCTCCAGACGGTTCGGCTGCAGGTTTCCACGGGATCCTCGCTTGCTTTCCCTGCTCCCATCTGTCGCCTCGAGGGGCCTTCACGGGATTTCTTTGCCCTTGCTGGCGTTCAGCATCCGCAATGCCTCCCAGATTGTTAGCGGCAATGCTGAGACTCCCAGGCAGCCTGAGCCAGTCCTGCTTCGCACCCTGCTTTGATTCCCACCCCTTGCCCAGTGCACGGCCTGGGAACACGAGCCAGACCCACGCTGATCTCAGCCCGTTTCTGTGAGGCCGCAAGAGCCAATGGACCAACCTCTGCTCTGTCCCAATGGGTCTCTCCGCCTAGCTTAATCGGCTTCCTCCAGATTTATGCTGGTGGAGCTTCCATCAGGATCTGGCCCTCATTCAATCCGCTGCACGTCTTTCACCTCCCCGGCCTGCAACACCAGCCAAACCAAAGAGCAAGTGACTTTTACCTGGAGTGATTTATTCTTCCCAGTCCACCTGCTACCTATTTCTCATGAACACCGCAGCGATTAGCACTGGCGAGGGGGCGGGGCCGGCCGTTATCCCTGTGCCACAGGTGTGCACATCCGCGGTGTAGGTGCAAAAAGTGGCCATGGATTTACTGAGCTTCCTCCGCCTCCGGGCTGTTCTCTCCAACCCGGCTGGTGCCTTGGCTGGATGGCAGGGGTCTCTGGGCTCAAACTGCAGCAGTGCTGCTGTCTGTGTTAGAGCAGAGAGCGATCCCGGCAGACCGGTCCGGGGGGCAGCGCTTCGCGGTGTGAATCCAGGCTCATGGCCCCAGGGAGCTAAGTGCTGTACAGAGCCTGTCCCTGCCCAGGTGGCTGAGACAGACAGACTGGGGAGCCCAAGGTGAGCGCGATGGAAGGAGCAGCCGTCGCATGCCAGCTGCCCATCGGCTGCCAGGGGCCCGTGGAGAGATGGAAGGACCCCCCTCCCCCAACACACACACACACACATGCACACACAGCACATCCACCTCCCCAGCACACTCACACACACACACCCCAGCACACACAGCACATCCATCTCCCCAGCACACTCACACACACATGCACACACAGCACATCCACTTCCCCAGCACACACTCACACACACACACACACACACACACACACACACCCCAGCACACAGCCAGGACCCAAGACCCCCTTCACTTAGGCAGCTCTCTGAGTCCAAACCTGCCCCTGAATTCTGTGGCTTGAGTCCATTTCGACGTTGCAAAGCCAAACAACCCCCCAAGCCTGAGACGGTCTCATCAGACGCTGCTGTGCAGGGAGGCCAGAGGCAGGCGTCCTCGCTTGGCGCACGGGGAAGGACTTGCCCCCCAGAGATGTCGTTCTACGGCAGAAGCAAGCTGCGGTCCGTCAGGAGCAGGTGGAAGGGAGACCGGCCAGCAGCAGACTCCCCACACTGCTTGTGCATAACCCTGCTTAGCCACCAGAGGGGGAAACACCTTCCAGGCCAAAGGATGTGGCTGCTGCAGTTCCTAAGAGGGTTTTTTGGGGGGGCAGCTATTGCTTTTGCTTGCACGACTCCAGCAGGGTTCCCCACTGACCCTTCAGAACCTGGGCATCTCCCCGGCTACCTGCCTCAGGCAGCCTGACCCTGGCTGCAGCCCCGGAGGGGCTGGGGAACGAGTGGGAGCCCCAGCACATGAGCACCGTCAGTGGTTCTGATCCGGGTTGCCCCAAGTGGATTTGCTGTCATCCAAGTGACATCAGTCGGTGGCAGGAGCACAGAGCCCAGGGCCTGGAGACGGCAGGAGCAAGGCTCTTGTCAGGGACGGGACAGTACTAGCCCTACAGAGACTCTGCCAGATGCCAGGGGCAGGGTTCTCTGTCTGCGGGGGCGGGGCTGTGTGGAGACAGCAGGGGTTTCAGTGAGGGGGGGGTGTATTTTCCCCACTGTTGGATGCAAAACCCCAGTGAACTCCAGCTGGCCGGCAGTGTCTGCTGGGCCCCTTGAAGACTCGGTATATGCGGGGGAGAGGGCAGGGGATCTGCTGTGAAAGGGTCCGATCTCCCCAGCTCTGGTGCTGGGAGCACACGTCCCCTGCAATGGAGACGCTATAATGCAGGGTGTGTGATAGCCATAGGATGGATGCTTCCCACCATCCCCGAGGGCAGGAGCGTGCTGACCTCATGGCAAGAGGGAGCCCTGTCCACTCCCACCCCCCGCTCCGCCTTTCCCTTGGCTGCCGCAATATCTGCCGGCAGGGAATGGAGACAGCGGCTCCCAGCGAGGGGGCACCGGATCCCTGCTGGCTGTACAGTTGCCCTTGCCAAGCCCAGCCTGTAGGCGTGGTATTCTCCCAGGAATAGCAATTCCCTGCGCTGTGTACATACAGACACCAGCTAATCCCGAGCAGGGCTGGAACCGACGACCTTCTGCTCCAGAAAACCCCCCTCTGCCCAAGCTAACGGAGAGTCTCTTAGGGCAGCAAGCTAGGGCTGTCACCCACTAGAGGGTCTTCCAGACACACCCGCGTGAGCCAGGCTGGCACAGCATCCGGCAGGGGGCTGCAGTGCCCCTGCACCCAACCCAGCATGTTAACACAGCCCTGCCGCTGCCAGCTCCAGGGGCATCTCCCTCCTCCGCTCTCTCTTGGCTTTTTCCTTTGGCTCTCAGATCTTTGCTATTCCCCCCTGGCTGGTTTATTGCACCCTGGCCTCAGCCCTGTGTCATCCAACATCCCCAGCGTGGAGCGCCTTGGTTTCTCAGGCAGGTTCCCGCCATGCCCAGGTGCCAGGCCTGCTCAGGTGCAAAGCAGAAGGTGCAACGCCAGAGCCAAGCTGGCTGGGGAGATGTCCCCGTGCTGGGACGGCTGCATGGGCCTCGGCTGCCTCTAGCCAGCTGGCCACACCTGTGAAGCATTTAATGAGCCAGGCTGGCTGTGTGGAGTGGGACTTGGGGCTTCCCGATGGACCACGTGTCTAGACTGGGCCTTGGAACTGGCAGCCCCGGGGAGAGCAGGATTGGATTTCCAAGACCCACTGGCCCCTTCCCTTTCAGGGATGAAAATTCCATAGGGTCATGGTCATGGCTCCTATAGGTTGTGTAGGGTCTGGCTGCATATGGCAATGACAGAGGCCCTGATTCTCCATCCCTCCCCCCTGCACTCATTTACAACATGACAGAGTGGGTGTAGGGAAGGAGGCTCCTGTGCTCCCCATCCCTCTAGGCTGAACCGGGTCCTGGCTTCATATGGAACAGACAATGCTTTTGAGTGGGGAAACAGGCACAGAGCACTGTAGTGACTGCCCCAAGGCCAAACTGATCAGTTCTAGGGCCAGATTTCCAAGGACTCAGCACCCACAGCCAGGGCCAGATCTTCAAAAGAGCTCAGCGTCCATTTATTATTTGTATTATGGTAGCACCTACAAGCCCCAGTCATGGAAGAGGACCCTGCTGTGCCAGGCGCTGTACAAACACAGAACCAAAAATGGTCCCTGTCCCAGAGAGTTTTCAGTGTAGGTATAAGACAAGTGACAGAAGGTGGAGACCGACAGACAGACAGAGGAGTACTAAAGATACACCTACACTGAAATAAAAAACCCATGGCATTGAGTTTCAGAGCCCAGGTCAGTTGACTCAAGCTCATGGGGCCAGGCTGTGGGGCTAAAGGTTGCAGTGTAGACATTAGGGTTTGGCCTGGACAGAAGATATCCCTCTGTCCACACCTTGTGAGGGATCATTTTAAAAATCCTAATTGGCTGGTCATTAGTGTCCTGATAGAACGTGTGTGACAACCTTGCCTGGGAAGTTATAAGATTCCACTGCATGGTGTTAATAACTCACCTTCCAGACTGAGGTTGGCGAACAGGTCTGGCTCCAATCAAGCAATGTGTGCAGAGTCATCAAGCAGGAAGGGGAGACAAAGGAAACTCGAACAGCTGAGAACAAAGCAGCAGGGACCATCCTTCCCCATAGTCCTTTTGTCTCCTGGAGCCAGCTGGAAACGGTTTTCAAAAGGTGGACTGAAACTCTAAAAAGGAGGGGTAAACACTTCAAGGCACCGCTCCCTCTCTCTGCCCACTGCAGTCACAGCCCCTGAAGGCAAAAGAAGCAGCGTTGGAATGGGGCAAGGATTCTGACCTAAGAAGTCAGACCGCTGAGAGCATGTGGTGAGAAAACTTGGCTTTGAATTTAACATAGTGTGTTAAATTAGGCCCCAGGAGTGTTTTAACTTTACGTTTTTGTAACCAGTTCTGACTTGTGTGCCTCATGACTTGTACTCACGTAAAATCTCTCTCTTGGTAGTTAATAAACGTGTGCCACTGATGTATCTAATCCAGTGAGTTTCAATGGAAGTGCCTGGGAAACTCCAGGTGGGATGGCAAGTTACGTGCAAGTTATTTCTATTAAAGAAATAACAGGTTTTATATAAACTTGCACTGTCCAGGAGAGGGCTGGGCAGTACCGGATATGACTGGGAGTACGTTGGGGTCACGCTTCAGTATAACCCAGGCTGGTAAGAGCCCAGGCTGGCTGGCATAGCTGGGAGTGACGTGCATGCTGGAGGGTGTTTTAGAGAAGCCCAGGCAGGAGGCCACCGCAGCAAAGCACTGTCAGTGACCCCCCAGGTTAGAGGGCAGGAGTGACACAGCTCCTCGTTAGTCTGGATTCTACCTGGGTATGTCACACCCTCTTGTGGGATTTCAGAACCCAGCCCGAGACTGAACGTCTACACTGCAATACTTAGCCCCACAGACCAAGGAGATCACGTTCACTGACCCAGTGTGTAGACATACCCAGTGAGACAATCCTGGTCAGCTGATGGGCAACACTCTGCTCACCAGAGGCCTAACCATTGTCCGTTTCCTCGTACTCATCGCAGCAGAGGAGAGTTGGGGGGAGGAGCAGGAGGGGGCTTGGCAGATTTCTACCGGCAGCTCGTCCCACACGTGTGGGGAGGCATGAGTGAAAGGCCAAAAGTGCTTGTTGGAAAATTAAACATGCAGGCAATGAAGGCTGGCATCATGGGCCGATGGGAAGCAGGTGGTGATGTCTTGCGAGTTTATTTAGGCACCCAAATACGGATCAGATTTCCAAGCACGCAGCACCCAACACACCAAACTCTTGAAAATCCGGCCTTGGGTGCCTGCCCAGTGTTTACAGGTTTATAGCTGCGCCGGCGGCCTTTGGGGACCCGAAGAAGAGCTCTGTGGAGCGCGAAAGCTTGTCTCTTTCGCCAACAGGCGTTGGGTCCATGAACGATACTCCCTCCCCCATCTTGTCTCTAACATCCTGGAACCAACACCACTGCAAACCCGCTGCCTCTGTCAGTTTCAGGCGCGATTATTTTGCTTTCAGTCTTTTGAAACAACCACTGACTTAGTCCCCACTGGCCACCACACCCTTCCCTTTTCCCATCCTCCCAGCTGTCTCATTGCCCTAGTCTCCTCCTCCGTCTTTCCACTTTTGCAAACCCCCGCCCACCCAGTGCTCCTTTCATTTATGTCACACGATTGAAGCAAAAAGAGAAGCTGAAATCAAATAACAGTTCCTTGCATTCCCACCCTCCCCTTCGACATCAAAGTGACACATTCGGCTGAAGACAGTGGTTCTGGGAGTCCGTGCTGCAGTGAGATGATGAAAGAGGAGTTTGTGCATTATGCATAAAGGACTAATTTCAAACTGCACGGGGAGACGGCAAGAATTTTTCCCTCTTAGCTCTGCCAGTCGAGTCTGCTGTCTCCCTTCCCCTTAGTAGTGTCCCTCCCAGATGCCAAACCTCAGCCAGTAGAGGGACCTTTGCCCTTCACGTCTGATGTGGGCATGGAGCCTGGATTGATCCACTGCTGCCTTGTGAGGGCTGAATCGCCAGTTCTCCTTTCAGATTCACACGGCGGATCTTAGCTCTGAGTTGCAGATACGTCAGGAGAGCCAGGTCCCGGCAGCGCACTGACCCTGGGCGGGTCAGGAAGGAGAATTCACTTTTCCTTTCGGTGCTTCGGGCCTTTGGCGGGGTTTATATTTTCCTCTTTGCGAACGATTGGGAGGGAAAGCAGCAGCAATACAGACCCAGAAGGGCATCTGGGCAAAGGCAAATAAATACAGCGGACTCTGGGATGCCAGTGTTTAACACCTTGCATCCAAAAGATTAACCCTCTCAAAGCCATTTTCCAGTGCCAATGTGCCTGGCCTCCATTTATGCTGATCAGTTGTGAAGATACGATGTGGGAAGCGATCACTTTGGTGTTTTTTAAGGTAGGAAAAGAATTTCAGACGTTGTGGGAGCCATCCGGCTGCAAGAAGAAAAAGTTAGAGCACCCATTAGACGAAGGTTCCATTTAGGAATAGTTTAGAAAGGTTGGGATGTTATAAGCGTGTTACAAACATGAGCAGTGTGTGTCACAGGTAGTAATAAGCACATCAATAGAAGGTGGTTATAAGCTACGGTTGGAGTTTATAATGAGCTATTGGCACAGATTAAAACCTCTATTAACCGTTTGTTAACCCTTTATGAACTGTGGACCTTTCATATAAAGTGTGAACAAAAGTGACAGCTGGTGGGAATCACGTGTAGAGCCAGTTAGATCCTGACAGATGTTTAGCAAGCACTGGTAGATTTCACTGTCCTTGCACTATGAAAACATTGCTTCTGCCTGGCCTGGGACGTTTACGGGCACGGTTACCTGACCTCACACAAGGTCACACAATAAATCTGAAT
Source organism: Trachemys scripta elegans (assembly GCF_013100865.1). NCBI lineage: Eukaryota > Metazoa > Chordata > Testudines > Emydidae > Trachemys > Trachemys scripta. The sequence goes on along the minus strand of NC_048319.1, from coordinate 3,863,792 downwards.
GGAGATCAGAGCCCAGCCAGGCTTTGCGTTGCTACAGCAGGTCTAGACCTGATGCATGCAAGACTCAGGACTCCTTTGTTAACCATGATGGCCTGCCCTGCCGTGACCCAGTAAATAGCTTCAGTGCAGAAAGCATCAGGCTCACTAAGTATTTCTTACGCACGACATAGCAGACACATTAACATATTAAGTATGGAAAAAGTACACCGTGTATACCATCGCCGCTGCTCCTGCCGCTGCTGTCCTGTAGGGCTGGCTTGGCTCAGCTCCCTGCTTCGGGGTGGTGCAGCGTCTGGGGTCCCAGCGCTGCTTGGGGGCGGGCCCAATTTGTGTGAGCGGCGTTTCAACCTGGTGCATGGGGCCACAGCATCACTCACTCATCTTTGGTCCATCTGGCCCCCTGCCACTGCAGTGCTCCCCCCCGCCCCCGCAGAGCCTCCCTTGGACTCAATTTTGGGTTGTGACCCATGGGGGAGAAATCTTGCATTGGAGCCCAGCCTAACCACGTAACCTGTCTGGGTCTCTTTTCCCCATCTGCAAACTGCAAAGTACCAGTTCTTACTTCCCCACCACTCACCGCAGTGCTCCTAAAATCCTACAGCCTCAGCCATCATTGGCCAGACCAGCTCTGGGCGCGTTCTCACGGATCACATGACTCCTTTGCAGTCCTGCTTAAAAATCAGTGCCACTCCTCCTGGCTGAAATGTTGCCTGAAAGAGGCTTTGATGGCACAGTGATGGATGAGAAGCTGCTGTGTGTTTATTTATGAATACTGATCTGTAACAATGGCAAGATTATGGTAAGGGACCCAGGCACAGATACTCAAAGGATCCATTGAAATCCATGGCAGTTAGGCGCAGCAAAACCTTTGAGGGTCTGGGCTCTGGGCAGTGAGGTACAGCTACTGTATAATGATGGTGGGTAATTAGCATTTCCTGTATGACTGTATTGATCCAATTTCAGCGAGTTCTGGAAGGAGCATCACAGCAGATCTAGATGCGGGCGCCTTGGCACACACTTGAAAGACTGTTTGCGTCAAGGAACTTGTCGCTGAGAAGTTGCAAGCTTTGTTTTTGCCAAAGCTAGGAGCCTGGAGAGCAAAAGAACAAGGAAGAGTTAAAAAGCACTTCTCAGGGGTTGTGATGTTGGAGGGCTGGGCCTTTAAGGGCTGAGCTTCCCAGACCGAGCATCTGGGCGGGGCTCTGTGACCCTCTGGTTGTTACGCTCAGCTGGGGGGAAGGAACCCAGACAGAATAAAGCAGAGCTTTGGCAAGTCACGTAAGTCCTCATTGAACACACCTGGGGTCACTTGTCACAAGCTGTCTCAGGAGAGGGAGAGACACTGCCGGGGGAGTCTAAAGAAGTGGGGCCTTCCCAGAGGCAGGGTACGGGAAGCCTTAGGGAACAGTTTGAGACATGGGCTGGTTGCTGTATTGCTTTAACAGCTGCATTCTCGGAAATCCTTCGCTTTAGGAGGGCGTCTGGTCACTGTGTCAACCCAGGGGGGCTGGAACAACTTGTACGGGGGGGGGGGGGGGGCTAAGAGCCATTGAATGAAACTGTAAACACCGCATGTGATGGAAACCACTTCAAGCCAGGGGGAGCGGCAGCCCCCCCGGCATCCCTAGTTCCAACACCTGTTAACCACTGACATTGCTCCCGGAGGGAGCAGAGCGGCAGGGTCTGAGCGTAGGTCAGGCCTGCTGAGTTAATCCCAGGCGAAGGCCAACCCAGGGGCTGGTCCGAGAAGGGAAGAATTGTGTGATTCCACCTGAAGCCAGGGGGCGGCTCTGTCAGAGGCTGCCCTGGCAATGCCAGGAGGGCCCAGAGATGCCGTTCCCGGGGTAGCTGACAGCCTGAATTTTCAGACATGCTGAGCAATCTCTGCTCCCAGTGTAGTTAGCAAGAGCAGCAGGCGCTCAGCACCTTTGCAAATCAGTATTTGGCCTTCTGACACGTACAAAAGAACCGAGTTGGCACAGGGAGGAAATGGATTTGGGGAGAAATTGTGCATGGACCTTTCTTTCTCCCTCCCTCCCTCCCTCCTACTTAATGGGAATACACAAAGGGAATACCTCTGCCTCTTGTTCCCCCTCCTTACTGAATAAACAACCTTAACTCTGCCCTGTCGTGACATCACAAGGGGGAAAATATGGCGTGAAAGCTAATATGGCTTTAATTGAATTGGGGCTCACATGCCTTCATCATAATTGTGGGGTGCTTGCATGGCATTGCTGCGGTTGGTTCAGGTGCTTTGCTGGGCATTTCCGTATCTGAATGTGTTTGGATTGCTTTTCAGTGCAGCCTTCACTCTGAATTTCCTGGGTTTATAATGCTTGCTTTTAGGACAATGATAACATCCCTCTGGTGTTTTTATCCTTCAGTAGCTGACAGGTGCTCTCCGTCTTAACGTATTGTAGTTTATTTTGGCTGAGAACTAGTCGTAGTTTTGTTGGTGGGTTAATTCACCTACAGTTTAGAGCAGAATAACGAAGCACAGCTGGGGCTGGAATAGCGGCATGTTCGATGCGAGGGGATGGCCACTTTCCCTGGGTGGTGCTGAATTCATTTCCTAACGGGAGAGCGACTATGAATAATAGAAAGCAATAGATCTGGTTGATGGAGGCTGCCCCTCCCTCCAAGCAAAGCTAATCTGGCCTCCACTGGCAGATGGCATGGGCACGCTTTACCAAGCAGGCGGGTGGGGGACTCCAGCGACCGGACGCAGCAAGCAAGGAGACAAATCCCCAAGTTTATTTATCTTCCTTTTCCTACACAGAATTAGGCTGAGGTTTACCGAAAAGCCTGGCTCCTAAATCACTTAGGCGCTATTGAAAATACCAGCTCGTCGGGAGTAACAAACATGCTGTCCAGAAGAGTTTAGCTGGGAACCCCTAAGGATTCTAGGGGTTCAGAGTTGGAATTCCAGCCTTTAAGCCCTGATCCAGCACAGCGTTTAAGCATCTGCTTAACTTTAAGCACATAGATCATCCAGGGATGTTGAAGTGAAGCAAATATTGAAGCACTCTGCTGGATGTGGGGCTTGAATTATTTACATTTTTACAGGGTGGGGTGGTTTTGTTGCAAATCTATTGACTCCTCGTTTGCTACACGGGAATAATATTAAATGACGGTCAGGGAAAGAGTATAGCGAAAGGGCTCTTGTTACAAATCTAATTGACTTTTCTGTTGATTAGGCTCCAATGCTCTCGGGCTGGAAGAATAAAATTGGCCTGGTCATTTCACCTACTGGTTCTCGTTCATTTCCCTCGTGCCCTGGTGAGATGATGCCACGTCTGTTAGCCCTTCTCAGTCCAATCCAATATCCTGCAAAGCTGGGAGCGGCATCTGGCCTTGGGTTTAGCCACGGCTGTGAAGGATGATTTAAACTCATTTGTGGCCGAAGCAGATTATAACACCGTTTGGCCAGTACAGATGGAGCCAAACTGGATTACAGCTGGGGTTAAGGAAAAAAAAATCTGTCTCCCAGCCCAATCCTGCAAACACATGTTAACTAATGGGACTGCTACTGCAATTACTCCTGGCAGTAAGAACTGCAGCTGGCCACAATGTTCGTAGGATCAGGCCCTTGGTTTGGCTGGCTCTGTTCACACCGGCGGGCAGATCCTCAGCTGGTGTCAGTCCGTGTAACTCGGTGGAAGTCCGTCTCTGCTGATTGACACCCGCTTGGGGGACTGGTTCAGTGTCTGGCCCAGTTTCGTTCTAAGCAGCGAGTTGTGAAGCACGGCTGTTGCCGTCCGCAGCGCGTGGGGATGCCTGCTCCGGGCAGGGCGGCACTTCGACACAGGGGCCCAGAGCTGTGTTCTGCACTGTAGCAGAATAGCTTGTTAGCAACAGAAATGGGGACTCCAGTGATGGCAGCTGCTCCCTGCAATACCCCCTGCCTGCTGGCAGCCCCTGCCATGCCCCTTGGCCACCTGTGTTAACCTCCCTCTCCAGCGACTCCTCGGAGGAAGACAAAAGAGGAGGCTGCAGCCGCGTGGCTGGGGGAAACAGCTGCTCTGTCCCCATTCACCTTCTCCTGCCCCGCGGGTAGGGTGACCAGACAGCAAGTGTGAAAAATCGGGATGGGGGTGGAGGGTAATTGGCATCTATATAAGAAAACGCCCCAAATATCGGGACTGTCCCTATAAAATCAGGACATCTGGTTGCCTCCCTCTAGCCAAGCATTGGAGGCTGGCGAAGCGTGAGGTGGGCCGCACTGATCCAGCCCCTCTGCCCCTGCCCCAGAACCCAGGGCTGGATTCTGGGCCCCATTTTGCAGGAGGTGCAAACCAGGCTGGGGCGACAGGGGGCATCACCTCGCCCTTACACCCTCTGAGCTCTGGGGCTGCTCTCCTGGAATGCAGTGCGGCCCAATCACACGCCCAACATAGGTGCCTCTCATGGCCTCGGCATGCTGCTCTACCAGGAGACGGGGGTGGCTTTGGGCTGCTCTGCTAGCCCCAAACCAGTGGGAAGAACCCTTTGCACCAGGAGTGTGGCCTGGGGTGATGTTCTGCCCTGGGCACCGTGGGAGTAGCCCAGAGGAGCCTGAATAGGGCCAGAATTGGGCTGCAGGCAGCGAGTCCCCAGGCTGGCGGATGGACGTGCCCAAGGGATGCCGTCTCCTCCTCTGCGATGATTGTCTGCTTTCTGGATCAGTCACAGTGGGCTCAGGGCTGCAGTCATCTCCCGACGGTTGATTAATGGTCCCTGTCTGGGATTCACAGAGCCTCCTGTGACTGACTGACGGGTGAATGGACAGCCTGTCCCAGGAGCCGCTCCTCCTCCGCAGCCCAAGGAGAACAAGAGCGATGCTGTCGGCGGAGATCTCAAAGGGCTATGCGAGCATTTACACAAAGTCTCACCATGCCCCTGGGAACGAGCTGGGTAACTCGCTGTATCAGGCCTGCTCCTCAGAAGGGGAAACTGAGTCACGGGGGAGTTAAGTGAGGTGCTCTAGGTCACCCAGCAAGACAGTGACAGAGTTGGGAAGAGACCCCAGGAGGCCAAGATCCCAGTTGCCTGCTGCAACCACTAGACCACCCTTCCCATCCAGAGCTGGGCATAGAAACCAGGAGTCCTACCTCCCAGTGCCTCTTGCTGCAACCACCAGACTGCTCTGGGCTGGGATCAGCCCTAACCCATTCAGATTTCTCTCTCTCTCTGTGTAGCTGGCTTCTCACCTCCCAGGACATGCTCTCTAGGGGCAGACAGCCTCTCATGAGACCACTGCTTGATCTCCCCCTCTCCCCATAGAGGTTCCAGGGCGGGAATCCCTGTGCTCCCTAGCACCCAGCCCTCCCCAGTCCTAGGTCCAAATGTGACCCGTGAGTCAGGGAGACAAAGGAAGGACACCACCCACCTAGTGATTCTGGAACTGCAATGCCTCAGTCGCCCTCACCCGGTCATGACTGGCCCCGCGGGGGATGGTGGGATGTTAGATAAAGCCTTGATTCATTCTCCAGCCTGGGAGCCCCTGGGAGCATGACTTCCTGCACCAGAGGAGGCAGGCAGCTGAGAGATCCTCCCAGCCACCGGTCTGATTCACAGGGCCAGATCCTCCCTCTCTAACCCGAAACAAGATCTGGTTCACTGAAGCCGCTGGGGGGACACCTGTGTCCATGACCAAAGGGTCAGGCCCAATGGAGAAAGTAAGCAGAGGTTTAAATAAGAACCAAGGGCCTGATTCTCAATTCCGTGGGTGGGGGGCAAGGAGGCTTTAAGCCACATTTGTGCTCCTTGTATACGGGGGCCGTGCAGGAGCCTACCTGACCCTGGGTGTAAGTTAGAGCACCCTCAGAGGCTGCTCTAAACTTAGCTTTGTTTCCCCTGGCCCCCGTAATGAGTGTCCTGCCTGGGTTAGGATAAGGCACCTTGGTGGTTTGTCTGTGTCTGTGGGGCTGTGTGTGTGGGGAAGCTTTGCCCTGCTACGCTTGTTCAGTGGAGTATGAGAGGGCTTCAGCCTCTCTGGGGCTGTAAAATGGGCATTTTCCACCAGCTCTCTGACTGCTGTCAATAACATCCCCCTTCGCCTAGCTAGAGAGCTAGACTAGGGAAGGGTGGAGGAGGAATAAAGGTTTTATTGGCACATGTGTGGGACGGTCCCTTTCCTCACCAGCCACGATGGGGCTATGTGTGGGTGAAATGCTGGTAAATTTCACACCAGCCGTTGCTGATATTTAAAAGCACAAAGAAGTGAAATATCCAAAATGCTCCACAGAACCCCGAACTCTTGCTGTATCCTGCTGCCTGCCTCTGAGAGGGCCTCATGAGCTGATGAGATGAGTGAATTCACAGAAAGGTACAGAAGCTGCAAGACCGTGCCCGGGCATCTTGCTGTTGGAGAGGAAATAAGACAGTTACAAACAAAGTTGCAGCCAGAAGGATGGGATGCAAAAGGGTTTGGTTTTCTGGTCTCCGGAGATGCTTTATAGCAGCGTGAGCGCCTGTCATCTAGTTGCATGGACCAGGAGCATTTGCCAGGTGGCTTTGAAATGTCACCTTCCGGGCACCTCCTTTGGGAGTCAGCTGAGTCTAGTGGTTAGAGCAGGGGGCTGGGAATTAGGAAAGTCATTGTTCCCCACTCTGCTGCTGACTTTAGGTGTGAGGTTGGCAGTGTCACCTCAGCTCTCTGTCTTGGTTTCCCCAGTCTGTGGAGTGGGGTTATATTTATCCACCTTCAAGGAGCACGTGGAGAACCTCAACTGAAAAGTACAGCAATGCTGGTGCCAAGGATTTTAGTGGCAGTGCTTTATTGGTCACTCCAGGAACCAGTGTGCGTGTGGAGGTCTGTGGGGGGTTTCTTGGGCTGGGAAATGTCATGGGGCAGGAGTCTGCCATCCACAGCATTGGGACCAAAAAATAAATTAGTAAACTTCAAAATCAGTTATTTATTGAAGATGAAATTCACCCCTGTGTGTAGGGCCAGCACCCCAGATTGCAAACCCTTTGTGCCCATCCGGGACACAATGAAATGTTCAACGCAGGCTGTCTAAATGAGCTCTGTTTTCAGCAAAGGGACCACTAGAGGCACCAATGAGCACGCTAGAGAGCAAGGGGCTGCACTACGCTAACCTAAGCTTTCTAATCTGTACTCTTGTCAAGGGCTCGATGGTTTTCTCCTGAACAGGCACCATAAGGAGAAGATTGGTTCATGAACTAACACACCTGCATTCCTTTGGCACAATCTTGTCACTGCAGGTGCAAAGGCCTCCTCCTCTGCAGCTTCTGACATCTGGGATAGATTTGGGGTACCTCCACCTCATTTACTCTCCATCTGACTCCAAAGCTCAGATGGCATGTGTGCCCTCTCTTTCTCAAGCTCTTGCTACCTCTTTTCCCTCTGCTGTCACTCATTAGCGCTCTACTCTGGAAAGGATTTGGGAACACAGATAGCATGGAAGATGGACAATGGAATAAAGGTGACTGTAGATTTTGTTTTCATGGCTGGATATTTTTTTAATGGCCCAATTGATTTATTTCTAGTCTAACACAGCTAGGGTGACCAGATAGCAAGTGTGAAAAATCGGGACAGGGGGGTGGGGAGTAATAGGAGCCCATATAAAAAAAAGTCCCAAATATCAGGACTGTCCCTATAAAATCAGGACATCTGGTCATCGTAAAGACAGCTCAGTTCTGATCGCCTTGCTCGTGGGTAACGAGGCAGCGTGCTTTGGGCCAGGGCTGCGCCTAGAGTGATAAGGCCAGTTTGGGGTGGCTGGGTGGGCGAGGGGCGTTTCTATACCGGCCAAAGCCCCAGTGCAGACGCAGTGATGTGGATTTGGGCAGTGCTGGGGGGCCTGTTGGAGAGCCCTTGGCCCTGGTTTGCAGAGGCTGGGGCCCCTCAGGGAGGGCTAGTGGAGCGAATAAGACACCAATGATCCCAGTGATTAATAAACCCAGATGTGTGGGAGGCGCCTGCTTCACAGCTCAAGCCAGATGTTCACTGCATGCACACTTAACAATGAATGAAACAACAGGGCCCACACAGTGGCTCATTTAAATAAATGTAAATAAAACCCCAGCAAAAACCCCAGGGCAATTATCACCTCCCCCTCCCCGGACCACATTGCTTATCAATATTGATGAACTTCATTTGAATGCCCCGCCTTCTTTCGGCTCCTTCTGCTCGGATTGGCTCGTCCCCTTGTCACTCCCTGGCCCGCCTACCGGCCCCTCCTCTCTTGCTCCCCGTTACTTGGAGGCCCCGCTAAGAAGGTGGCAGCCTAACCCGGCGGCTGTGCTGGGCCCCGCCTTCCTTAGTGGGGTGCTGGACGCCGATTGGCCCTCCCGTGCCGTCAGTCACGCCGTGGGGGCCCCCCCCGTCCCCGGCTGGGGCTCGGCAGCAGGTTGGGTTGCGCGGCGGAGGTTGGTGTCTGAGGCGGCCGCGGCGGCGGGCTCCCCTCCTCCGCCCCCTCGGTGCCCCGCGCCCCGCGGAGGGTGAGGAGGGGCCGGGCCCCGGGGCGGGGGCGAGCGGGAGGAGGGCAGGGGGTTCTCGCCCAGCCCGGGAAGGGAGCGACGGGAAACCCCGGCGCAGGCCGCGGCCTGGCGGAGCCCCCGCCCCAGGGACCCCCTCGGGGCCCGGCCGGGCCGGAAGAGGGGCGGGGGGAGGGGGGGCGGTGAGTGGGGGTATGGGGGGG
>NC_048319.1:3717296-3854799 GCF_013100865.1 Trachemys scripta elegans | reverse complement strand
GGGGGGGAAAGGGGGTAACAAGGGGTAGTGGGGTAATGGGGGGGAAAGGGGGTAACAAGGGGTAGTGGGGTAATGGGGGGGAAAGGGGGTAACAAGGGGTAGTGGGGTAACGGGGGGGAAAGGGGGTAATAAGGGGTAGTGGGGTAACGGGGGGGAAAGGGGGTAACAAGGGGTAGTGGGGTAACAAGGGGATTGGCATGTAGGGGGATAAGGGGACATGTGGAAGTCCTGGGGTAATGAGTGGGGGGAATAAGGGGGTATCTATCGGGGAGAATGGAGGAATAGGGGGCTTGTGGGGGAATAAAGGGGCATGTGGTTGGGGAGTGGAGGCTAATGAGGGGCATATTGGCACGTGGATGGGTGAGTTTGGGGTAATAGAGGGGCATGTGGGGGTTCTGGGGTAATAAGACAATAGGTATGTGGCGTGAGGGAAATAAAGAGGAATGTCGGGGTAATTAATGGAGGAATGTGGGGAGTTGGATAGGACTGTTTTTGGATAACTGGGGAGCGGGAACTTGGGGATATAACATGGCTATCGGAGACAGCTGGAAAGCATGGGGGTAATATGAGTTGTATGTGGGACTGGTAACATGCATATAAATATACATGGTTATAGTGTGTGTGAGAGACATAGATGTCAGGATATTCTAGGAGTAGTTGGAGGGTTGGAAGGTAGTAAGTGGAGTATTGGGGAACTGTTAAAGATGTGGGTGGGGTATATCACTGGCAAGGAGTTGATGGCTGGTTCAAGGTAGCTTTCTTGTTCTTTTGGGGAGTATTTTGGAGTGGTGTGAGATGGATTGTAAGTCACAGGCTAGTTTAGGTTGGAATAACTGTGATCAAAGTTTTTCATTTTTTTTTTTTTTGAGGTGGGGAGGGGCTAGGCAGGGAGTGTGGGTGTTGCAGACAGCAAGGGAGGGAAATTCTTTCTCCATCTCCTTGTTGAATTTCAGGCTGAGGTGGTATAGAATGGGGAAGCCAAATACTGGCAAGTGTTCTGGAGGAGCAGGGGGGATTAGGAAGGGAAGAGTTTGTGGGTGAGGGGGTGTTATGGCTCATTCTGGAGGCAGTGGATTTCCTCTCAGAGTTGTTTCATTAGGCTGTCTTGGAGGGTCTAAACACTAGTGTTTACTTTTGTACTAGGCCATTGCTAGCAGATGTGATCTTAAAATAGAAACAGAGGAAAATAACTAATTAGGTTATATTCTAGTGTTAGATTTATTTTGTTCTTTGTATCTTTTTATATTAGTGATTTTGAATTATTCAAATTCCCTGTCAGTACAGCTTTTTAAAAAATCGTGTGGAATTGCACTTGATGGATGGATCTTGGCGAAACTGACAACCTACACCTATTTGTTTATAGGTGTGGGTATTTAAAAAATGTACTCTGACAAATACAACTCTGGTGACTTTACCAGTAGAGGAGCTGACTTCCTCACAGCCCACAGGAAGCAGTAACTTGATATTTAATCTGAGTCCAACTCTATAAGAGAACTCGAGGTCCTTCAAGTAACTGTTCGTGTGTTGGTTTTCTTTTTGAAGCATATTAGCTTTCAAAATATCCTTAGCCTTACAACAGCATGGCAGTGAACTAAGACTCTGATTCTGCAGACTTAAAGCATATTCTTAACTTTATGCACTGTGTGTAGTCCCATTGGCTTCAAGTATGTGGGTATATATTTTTATAGGATTGGGGCCTAAGTCAGCACAGCTTCATAAAGCAAACAATCTGCTGCAGTTTAACTTCACGGTGTTACCTAGATTACTTCAACTGTATTTATGGCCAGTATGAAATATATTACACAAAATAACACTGGCTAAATATTTAAGTATAGCTTTTTGTGTATAAGCTTCTCTCATGCTTTCTGTAGCTCTAAAACAAACAAGAATAACACGTTTTTGTTTGTGGTCTTCCAAGTGTTGTAACATGTTACAACTTCCAAAGGAAGCAGTTTTTAAATGAACTTCACATGTTCCATTTGTAATGTTCCTTATTTCCCCCTTGAGGTAGTATTTATAATTATTACTTTGTCTTCAAAATATTTTAAAAGTATTATCTAAATGCTCACAACATAGAGGGAGTTTTACAGGTGGGGAAACTGAGGCACACTATTACTTGTTCTAGTCTGGGACAAGCAGAAGGGATGACGCAGTGGTTAGGTTTTAGCTTGGGACTTGGGAGACCCAAGGTCAGTTCCCTACCCTACGCAGACTTCTTCTGTGACCTTGGGCAAATCATTTAATCTCTCTGCGTCATAGTTGCTCATCTGTAAAATGGAGATAGGGCAATGTTACCATCTCTCAGGGGTACTGAGGATAAATACAGGAAAGATTATGAGGTGCTTAGATACTGCCATAATGGGGGGCTGGATAAGTTCTAAAGATATGGGAAAATAGTGTCAGAACTGATGAGAATTTGGGGAGTTCTAGCTCCTGGCTCCCAAACTCATGCTCCAACTACTAGACACTGTTCTCCTCAAACTTGAGCAGACACTCTGGCCTTCAGAAAGTATTAAATGCCATTTTCCCCCCCACTGCTGGTGAAAGTAGCCCACTACTTTGTAAAATGAAAATCACATAACTGAATTTGTCACTTTTAGTAATAGGGGGAATCATGATTCCTCATACCGAAAGACATCCCATTAGCACAGTGGCTGGTCCGTTGAGCCTTGGTGCTGGCAAAATGCCTCGGCTTAACTGGTTGTCATTAGAATAGTTTATGCTTTGTGCAAGGCTTGAAATAGTCACTTGTCCACTTACCAGTAACTAGTGGGAAGTTTTCCCTGACGTGTTTGGGAGGGGGTGGAGAAAAGCAGAATTTTAGCTGCCATTTAAAAAGAATACCTTCTTGTCCTTTCAGTTGTGAAGAAATGGCCTTTGTAGTGCTCTCTTACTGAATTTGCAGACCCTGGTGCTGTGTAGAAACGACTGATCAGTTTCACTGCTGCTATTCAGAACCCTGGGGGTAGCAATAAAGCTGAAAAACAAGCATGACAGCTTCACTGTATTGCTGCTTGGGAAAAGGCAGGCTCTGGGGGAGGATGGCCCAAAAATGGTGGTTGCAAGAATTGCAGAGAAACAGTCCACAACAGATGAGGTATTTTGGGGTTAGGGCAGCTAAGGGTAGGAAGACAACTCCTCTTTAAGAGCTATAGGGGGACTTAATTTTATTAGACCCCCTGCTAAGAAGATAGTGATCTGAAAAGTGAACCCCTTGCCGAGTTTCAAACAGGGTGCTAGGATCCCTAGGATAAGAAGCTATAAACCGCAGCTTGCTCCAGTCCATGTTTCGCCTGTCAGTGCTAGAGGTTTGCACCAGTGTAACTACAGTGGTGGCTAGCCATGAATGCTTGAAATCCTTTGTCTGGACAAGATCTGTTTCCCCATCTCTAAAACAGATAAAAGGGTTGAGATTTGACTGGCTACTGTTTGAACAAGTGATTTGCAGTGTAAAGTGTTAAATTTATCATTTGCCTTGTCTAATGTGTTTAGCCACGTGCATTTTTTAACTTGGGTGGTACCCTGACCAGTTTTGTCAGGAAGTGTTGAATTTGAAAATTGCTAGTATGACTGGTTTGTAACCCTCCTGATAGGTTAAGAGACCTAACAGGTGATAAACACTATGTTGCCAAGGTGATGTTATGTTCTCCTCCTCCTTTATGGATCTTAGTTTGATGTGCAGAATGTCAGAAGATATTAAAGGGGGGAGGGAATGACATTTAAGAAAAATGTAAGTAATGTTCCTTCCCACAGTGCTCTGGTCTCACCTGGTTAATAAACTAAACCAGTTGGAGAACCACCAGCAAAGCTGAAGAGGGCATAATTTTTAAACACATGTCTTCATGCTGGTATCCTCAGCTTGTTTAAAAAAAAAAATAATAATTACCCAAACTTTTGCAACACAGATAAAATTCAAAGGGCCAAATTCTGCCCTTGGATTCATGCATGAAACTTCTTCGACTTCAGCGGGAGTTGCATGTGCATTGCATATGCATATCTGATGGTAGAACTTGTCCCAACTGACTCCGGGCTAGCCGACAGCGCTGTAGGTTTTATTGCTATCACATGAGCATTCCACCTTTCTATTTGCGCTGGTTCAGCTAGATAGGTAGCTGTGGCACCGCAGCAGCTCTGCCTACCCAATGGCGTCTTCAGGACACTTTGGTCATGGATGTGGTTTTGATGTGGGGACTTCAGTACCCCAGAAGGCTAAGACCAACAAACCAAGAGAATCTTTGGGCCTGGTGGGTTCAACTTTCAACCCCCTTCCTCTCAGGTGGTCCTCAGCTGCAGTGGCTTGGCAGCATGACTACCAGCCAGTTCCTGGTAACAACTCAAACTGTCTGACCTACCCTTCCTCAGGAAGGCAGTGGCAGACTAGTCTGCAGGCAGCTCCCGGCCCCACCCAGGCTTCTTTCTGAATGTGGGGACTGCCAGTCTGCTCTCCTTCCCAGTCAGGGCCCCAATGAGCTGTGCTCCCTCCTTTGAACTCCTTCTTCCATGTCTAAGGACCAACACAGGTGTAGTGGGGCGGTGGGGGCTCCATGCCGCTCATTAACCTGTCCCTGACCAGGGTGGGGTTTGTATATCTCATCACAGTAGCTTAACAAAATATACAAGAATAGACTGATGAACTTGATGTATATGTTGCATTTTCTTTAAATACACCAGTTATGCAACTTTTTTTTCATGCATGAGTGTTCGGGGTTTCTAGTATTTAAACTTCTTGTATTATGGGATAGATTATCATGGCAAAGGGGTGTCTTTGTTTAGCCTTATTTTAAATATTACCTGTATTTTGCAACTAGAATCAAAATTAATTTAAGTCAAGAGAAGAGACTACAAATGGTCAGGAAAATCAAGAGAAAATCTGCTTAATTTTGAAAATGTTGAATATTCACTACACTGATTTATTTTAGTAAATAGAAATCTTAGAAATGCCTGTTGGCCTTCTTCAATACAAATGTCTTGTGCAGAGTGGAAGCAATTTTTAAAGCGTGTGTGGAGTGTATTTTTGTTTTTTAACATGGAAACCAGATTTTTTTTTTTCTGAATTGGGCTACATGTATGCCACTGATCTTAAATATGTATTTGACTGAAATAGCTCCAATAACTCATTACTATCTTTGGACTAAACTTGTTCAAAATACTTTCTATGAACAGCTTTTTAAAACTGTTTACAAAAAAAGAGGAAATTCAGGCAAACTGTTAGTGTTGAGACACAAACCAGGAAACTTAGTTAAGGCAGATGCTGTCACATAATTTGCCCTTCCCCCACCCACTCCAACAGACACAAGCGTCTCTGCCTTATTCTGACCTGTCCTATTGTATATTGGTTTGCAAAATCTTAAGCTTTTCAGACATGTACTTGGAAATAATACTTTTGTTTAAAATATTAAAAAGTGTAAAATCTGAGAACTCCTGAGTCACTTATGTACTGCTTTACTTTGTTATTCCTATAGTAGGAGGAAAAAAGGTATAAAATAGATTTGTGTGAGTGTGTACTCTTTGAAAATAGCCCACCCTTTTTAGTGTGAATATGACAGTAACTGAACCAAAGGTCTTAGTGCAAGCAGGATTTCCTTCATTTTTGGTCCTGAAGCTAGTGTCATGAATACAGGGCCTATGACGGTTGCAGGATGTTGTTCATCATACTCAGTACCTTGCCCAGTCCCGCTCCGGTCGCTGTAGATACATGACACTCCTCTCCTTTCCATTAGTCCTCCTGGAACAATCAGCATGAGAAATTGGCATTCTGTTAAAGTTCTTCAAATGGTTTTTCAGCTTATCCCATTCAGAGGGCTTAAGGTCTATTTTTAAACATATAGAAGAGTTGAGGTTGTTGGTTTTTGTTTTGTTTGTTTGTTTTCCCAAAGCCCGGCAGGATTTTTGTCCATTTCTGCTTGCTTTGCTCTTACAATTTAGTCCTTGGGTGTTTTCTGTCCTCTCATGTCTCTCCTCCCCCTCCACCCCCCCCCCACATGTGTTTTAACCCTTTCCTCTAAAATCAGGCAAATGTTTCTCTTCAGATGTAATTCAGAAATTGCTTTTACAGAAAGTAGTTTTTTCTTCCTAGTTTGGTGGGTGATATCATGATCCCTGCAATGTGCTGGTGGTGAAATTTCTGTTTTGGCTGGCAACAGAATGATGTTTTTGCTCTGTAGGTCATGACTGTTAGTGGATTACTGAAAAGGAGAGCTGTGGTACACCACTTGAATATTCCCAAACACAAATTCTGTTAACTTTAAGATTACTATGTAATTCTTTATTTAAGAACAGTTCTGAGGGCAAATAGTTACAGAATTTAAATGTAGAAGTTTATAAAAAAATCCTTAGTTAAGGTTAATGAATGCAATCACTTCTCTGATAGTACACCTCTACCTCGATATAACGCTGTCCTCGGGAGCCAAAAAATCTTACTGTGTTATAGGTGAAACCGCGTTATATCGAACTTGCTTTGATCTGCCGGAGTGTGCAGCCCTGCCCCCCTGGAGCGCTGCTTTACCACGTTGTATCCGAATTCGTGTTATATCAGGCTAAAGGTGTATTGTCATTGTTACATTTAGAAGGTAACATTTTGCTTTTGTGGTATCAACCACTCAAGCAGGCAGTATTGCTTGGATGTTTAAGGGCAATTGTCTACTCCATTAAATGGAAAAGTTTATTCCATTGAAGAGGCTGATCAGTGGAGGTAGGATCAATCTTTCAAGAGGATCACCGCTCCTTTCCTCCAGCCTCACACTATGAACTTCCTATTGTGATATCTAGAACAAAATGTTGGCAAATCATTTTTCCTATGACCTGTGAGTGTACTGAGCCCCTGTGGGGGCATTCTACAGAAAGTTTTGTGTTCGGCTAATACAATCAGACTGATTTAATTGCCAGCTAATCCAGATTAAACATTGTCGTCATTCCAATCATTGAATCATATGTGGAGTTATGCCGTTAATCTTGACCCATAGCTTCCTATTGTTATAAAATATTGGCTTTTAAATCTTGAAACAAAAGGCATGTTTTCAGCAAGTAATATATAAAAAGGAACCATTGTACAGTACCTGTTAGATCTAGGAAATAAAAGTGGAACAAATCTTTTGGCGCTGGGGATGTTTTTTGCTTGAGGAGAAGTAAAGCCATGTTGCTTGGAAATGGGGAAACAAGTGTTCTATAAATATTCTTTTTTTTTATTTATTTAAATGAAGTGGTGGCAAAAAGCAAGTAGGGATCAGAAGAACAGGCTGAACCAAAGGAATAATGTTTGAGCAATTTTGGAGCGGGCTAGCCTAAAAGGACTAGGAAAGACAATGGAGTCAAGTGTGGAAGGAAAGCTGTAGCAAATTGAGGCCACAACTGAAAACAAGTCCAGTAGTTTGGAATCTCATTTCATTCACGTGGTTTTGGAACTCTGTCAGTTTGGTTTTGTTGAAATTTCTTATAACTTGCTTAAATTGTTGCTAACCGACAAGGACAGAAGGAGCCCTGGAAATCGTGATGAAATGAGCATAGAAATCATATACTATAAACTATGCAGACAGAAGCTTCTCTAGTATCCTGTTTAAGGCCAGGTTTACGCTACAAAGATTTATAGGTATAGCTATTGGTCACGGGTGTGAAAAAACCATACCCCCAGCTGACAAAGGTATTTCTGCAAACCCCCCCAGTTGTAAAAGCAGCTATGTTGACAGAACTTCTGTTGGCATAACTAATATGTATGGGAAGGTGGTGTTACTATAATGGCAGAAACTCCTTGTATCAGCACATGCTGTGTCTACACTACCAGCCTCTGCCGATAGCCATGCTGATTAGCTATACTGGCAAAGCCTGTGTAGTGTGGACTAGGCCTAAATCTGTCTTGTGTAATGTAAAAGTTATTGGAGGCTGAGTGGGAAGAATGGATGTTGAACATTATGAAGAAGTGTAGTGAGGGTAAGGAAATCTGTCACTGTGCCGTGAACAGGGTGTGAAGATTCAGGGTCTGAACTATGGTTAACTTTTGTTTTTCGTGCTTGCTTCGGCAGCACATATACTAAAATTGGAACCTTAATTCTAAATTTCTGGATTTCAAATAGTTTTTAATTGCAATAATCTAATGTGTTGGGTTTATATCCTTAAAACTCTTAGTTATTTTTTGTCTAGAGCAGTGGTTCTCAAACTTTTGTACTGGTGACCCCTTTCACATAGCAAGCCTCGCAGTGCGACCCGCCTTATAAATTAAAAACACTTTTTTGTACATTTAACACCATTATAAATGCTGGAGGCAAAGCGGGGTTTAGGATGGAGGCTGACAGCTCACGACCCCCCATATAATAACCTTGTGACCCCCTGAGGGGTCTTGACCCGCAGTTTGAGAACCTCTGGTCTAGGGTATGTGTGTGGTAACTCAAGTCTAAATTACTCCCTTTCTTCACAGTTTTTAAAATCTTGATACACTGCTACCTCGATATATGGCTACCCGATATAACACGAATTCGGATATAACGTGATGAAGCAGCGCTCCGGGGCTGGGCAGTCCGGCTGTGCACTCGGGTGGATCAAATCAAGTTCAATATAACGCAGTAAGATTTTTTTTTTTTTTTGCTCCCGAGGACAGCGTTATATTGAGGTAGAGGTGTACTGTCTCTTTTTAGGATAGGAAAGCCACTGGCTGATTTCAGATAGTTTCTGTCAAACATTAAGTTGGAGCCTGGACTGACCTGGAACAAAAAAAACCAACCAAACAACAAAACCCCCTAAGTGGCAGTTGGCTTCTGGCTTTTTCCACACTCTTCCAGTTTACAAATCTGTTGCACTGTTTTTAACACTTTGCAAGTAGTTTCTATAACCTGCTATTTTGCAGAGACAAGTGCCCCTCTCTCTCTCCATTGCTTAATCTCTAAAACCTGTTAGTCTGGAGCAGTCACAATGCTTTCAGCAGAATGTTTGTCTATAGAACACTTCTTTTCGCCCCCATGCCATTAGTTTGGAGAGTCTAGAGTGTCTCATGTATTTCTAAGAACATGCGTTATTGCATTCTTTGCAGGATACTGCCATTTAATTTGGGAAGTCAGGCAGCTGGCAGGTTCCAAGAATGCACTTTACGGCACTAATTTGCTGAAACCAGGGCTCTCCACGTAATCGCCATTTATCATAATCAAAATCCACCACATAACTGGATTTTTAACTAAGTCTTGGAGGGTGGGGCTTGGATCTAACCTTGCATGAAAATAAACTAATGGTTCTCTGCAGCAAGAGTATGTATTAAAAGCAGATGAGATGTTTAAAGAAGTGCATTGTTGCACTGGCTGAAGAAGTACAAAAGGTCCCGTAATTCCTTTATTTTTCCGGGGAAGGCAATTCTGTTGGTAGCTGCTGGTGAAATAGTAACTGGACTTATTTATTCTTTTAATTCATGGCAAAGACACGCAGGGTGGGTGAGAAGAACCCTTTTTGGTTCTTCATGTATATATTAAGTAAGGGTGTGAGAGCAGAAATATTTGCTTTGAGTTAAGGAACAAAAAGGAGCATTAAAGCTTTACTTTAGTCAACGGGAACAGAAAACACCAGTCCAGCCAGAAGGACTGCAGTAAATACCCAAGGGTTTCCTTTCCTTCATGATCACAGCATGTTGTCCCTGATAGACTATACTCCCTCCTGTCTTTTGGAAGGAGACATACTAGGGTTGATGAACGCAGCCTTTTGTCTGTGTTGCAAACCCTTTCTAAGCAGGGAAGTGGTTAGTCACGTGTATCATTGCTTTAATGGAAAGCTGTTCCCTTGTCACATATAGGTAAGTACATCATGTAGATGCTTAATTTTATGATTTAGGGTTTTTTTGGAGTGGGGGTGTGATTGGGGAGAGGACCTGGGTAATCATTTTTTAAAGTTTGGTTGTTTTTTTAAAATCATTCTTTTACCTTTATGGCTGGACGATAAATGTTGCTGTTTGCTTCTCTTCCTCTTGTGATGGAACAGGTTTTAATTCTGTTTACTATGTTTGTTTGGACAAAATTAGGATTCCAGATTTTATTGCAACATGATGTTTCCCTTCTCCTGACACCCTTGAGATAGAACAGTCTTTTTTGTGTATTCTGGTTTATTTTGCCTTTCCCCCCAGAGCTTTCTAAAACTGGCAAGTTTGTATTTTCTTTTTTGTACTATAACAATCAAAATTGAATTATGTCTGTAATTTCAGAAAGAGCTTCCTTTAGGTACTAAGCAATTTATATGCTGAGTTTTTTCTTGACTTTGTCACTAGGTGGTTCTGATTTTTCTTTTGGACCTCTTCAGGAGTTGGGCTGCTCTGACTAAATTTTCACTGTGTTAGTTCAGATTCAAGACCATGTATTTTGACTTTTCTGCTGTTTTAAATCTAGTAGGCAGGACTAGATACTGAGAAAAAAGGGTATTCTGGGGTTTCAGTAAACAAAGTGAAGATCAAACCAACTTCTATTTCCTCGGATACCCCACATTCAAATTTCCAAGGAAGACCATCCGACTAGACTAAGGTCAGTCTGTAGGGCTGTTAGTCCGTCACAGAGAATAGTGTCCCTCAGATTGTACTTCATGTATCCTGCTCATTTGTATGAAGACCTACTTTTGCTGCTGCAGTGCCATTGATGTTTGCAAGTAAGCTATGGAAAGAATGTCCGTAGTAGAAATTGCAGTAGAATTTTTTTAAGTTTTCATTTCAACTCCTCTGCAGTGGTGTGTATCATTCTACTTAGGGTACAGAAATTCTGCCCAGCATTCTGAATGAAGAGGCTCACTTGCAGATGTTCTTCTGGGAAAGGTAACTCTCCTGCAGACATGTAGACGTGAGATCTTGATTTTAGTAATGCTTTTGATGCAGTGCCACATAGCATTCTCATAAGCAAACCAGGGAAATGTGGTCTAGATGAAATTACTATAGGCTGGGTGCACAATTGGTGAAAGACCGTACTCAGCGTAGTTATCAAAGGTTTGCTGTCAAATGGGAAATAACAAGTTTGCTCTGTACTGGGTCTAGTCCTAGTCAATATTTTCATTAAGAACTTGGATAACGGAGTGGAGAATTTGGTTATAAAATGTGTGTAGATGATACTAAGCTGGGAGGGGTTGCTTGCACTTGGCGGACAGGATTAGAATTCAAAACAATCTTGACAAGTTAGAGAATTGTTCAAATTCAACAAGATGAAATTCGATAAAGACAAGTGCAAAGTACTTCACTTAAGAAAAATCAAATGCACAACTACAAAATGGGAAATAACTGGCTAGGCATAGCACTGCTGAAAAGGATTTCAAGGCTCTAGTGGATCACAAATTGAGTGAGTCAGCAATGTGATACAGTTGCGAAAAAGGCTAGTATCATTCTGGAGTGTACTAACAAGAGTTTCTTCTGTAAGACATGAGAGGTAACTGTCCTGCTGTACTGGGCTTGATGGTGCCTCACCTGGAGTACTGTGTCCGGTTCTTGGCATCACACTTTAGGAAAGATGTGTACAAATTGGAGAGAGTCCAAGGGGGGAGTAACAAACATGATAAAAGCTTTAGCAAATCTGACCTTTGAGAAAAGTTTAAAAAAACAAACACACAAAAAACCTGGGCATCTTTAGTCTTGAGAAAAGAAGATTGAGATGGGACCTGATCAGACTTCAGATATGTTAAGGGCTGTTAGAGGACAGTAATCAATTGTGCTCCAGGCCCACTGAAGGTAGGACAAGAAGTAATTGGGCTAATCTGATTTAGGTTAGATATTCGGGAAAAACTTTCTAACCATAAGGGTAGTTGAGCTCTGGAATCAGCTTGCAAGGGAGGTTGTGGAATCGCTGTCATTGGAGGTTTTTAAAAACAGGCTAGGCAAACCTCTGTCGGGGTAGTCTAGGTATATTAGGTGCTGCCTTAGCTCAAATGGCTGGACTAGATGACCTCTTGAGGTCCCTTGCAGTCCTACATCCTATGATTCTATGCTTTCCTATGGAAATACCCTACAGGGGTGCCGGGCAGTTTTTTCAATAAATATATGTATATTTAGGCAAATACCATACATAATAAAAGCTGATTAAGGATTAGATTCTGTTTCTCAAACATGGGATTATTTACAGGGGTCCTAGAAGCTGACTAATTTATGTAAAAGGCAGCAGCAAGGTTGAGTTACATGCAGGGTTAGAATGCTGTGGTGAGTCCTAAAAAGGACACTACATTGGTTAGTACAGATAGAACAGGATCTAAGTGACAGCAGTGGCTCCATGCTTGCAACATACCAATGCAGATGAGCCAAATGTTGTTCATATGGCAGGCCTATGGGTTTAACGCAGGAGCGGCACCAGGGTTTTTGCCGCCTTAGGCGGCAGCACTCCTCCTCTGAGCATTTGGCAGCGGGGGTTCTTCCGCTCCGTGTCTTCGGGGTACTTCGGTGGCAGGTCCTGGAGCAAATGAAGGACCCGTCGCCGAATTTCTGCCCAAGACCCGGAGCGGAAGGACCCCCCCCCCCCCCCGCTGCTGAATTCCTGCCGAGGACGGCAAAATGCTGCCCCCCCCCCCACCAAATCCCGCCACCCTAGGCGTTTCCACTAGGGTCGCCTAGTGGAAGCGCCGGCCCTGGTTTAGCGTAGTAATTATTTTCTAACAGCCCTGTGGAGCAAAACCAATTCAGAGAGTTTATGGAGGACAAGGAAAAGCTTGCTCCAGAATATTAGTATAAAAATGTTTGCATGTGAGCTGCAGTGGGTGACTATGTGACTAGAATATAATTTGGCTAGGCAGAATTCATTACACATACACAGTGGAGGCTGGAGGCTACAGTCTTCCTGAATCTGAAACTCTGTGCTGAAGAACCCACCTTTCTGGCTAACAGTGTGGTGGAACTTGGATCACGAGCAGCTGCAGGGTGCCGTCTGCAAACCCTTGGGGCCACTAGAGCTGCACATGTACAGAAGCAGCAAATTGCTTTGGAAAACTTCAGCCTTTGTTGTGGTGTCGTAAGTGATTTGGTAGAACCCTTCATCTTCAAGAGCTCGTTGCTACAGGATTTACAGGTTCTTCTCATTGTGGACTCTAAACAAGTCTATGATTAGGAAGAGAAGAGGACCCTTATTTAATTGTGGTGTCTGTAGTTGCCAAGAATGAATGGAAATAAGCAATTGTCTTCTGTGCCCGACCAAAAAGATGTGCACTTCGGACTAGGTGCTAATTAGGTATCTGACATCCATTGTCTTATCACCACATGCTCTGCCTTTCTTTAGAGGGATGGATCTAGGGTAAAATTTTCAAAAAAGCTCCTAAGTCACTTGAGTGCTTTTGAAAATTGTACCCCGGACTAAGACAAGTGGTTCAAATTTCTGACGACCTTGGAGTTACACTAGAACGTCAGAGTGACGAACACCAGAGTTAACCCCACCAGTCAACCCCACACCTCATTTGAAATCAGAAGTACACAATTAGGCAGCAGCAGAGATCGGGGCGAGGGGGGGGGAGGAAGGAGAAACAAATACAATATAGCAAGGTATTAAATTTAAACTACTAAAAAAATTAACAGAAAGGAGCATTTTTCTTCTGCATAGTAAAGTTTCAAAGCTTCACCAAGTCAGTGTTCAGTTGTAAACTTTTGAAAGAACAACCATAATGTTTTGTTAAGAGTTAAACGTTTCAGAGTTACGAGGAACCTCCGTTCCTGAGGTGTTCGTAACTCTGAGGTTCTACTGTACAAGTTCTGGATTTAATCAGAAAATTGTTTGAGAACATTTGATCTCCTCCCCCGTCCTCCCTGTACATCTCTCTGTTGAATCATATTGGTGCTTCCATAGTCCATTTGGTTAAACATCCTATGCTTATGAATATTTTTGGGGATAGGTCAAGTAGACTGATTAGACCTATGCCTTTTTGAAGCACCTGATAGCCAATAGTATCTTCTTACATTTCAGTATGTGAAATAAACGAACATGATTTACATTACTGGCAAATAGTTTCATGTGCCTCTCCCGTTCTTTTTGTTTTGTAACTGGCACTCATTTCAGTATTAAACACTTGAGGGTTTATTTTAAGATAGGGTGGACAGCCACAAATTTTCTACTATTTTCCTTTGAACTAGGAAGGGATGGCTTGGTGTTGCCTTGGGTAAGCGCATCAGTCTTTCGCTGCTGGGGAAATGGGTTTGTGTTTTGGTGGTTTTGTCCTAGTGGACATCTGAATATATTGCACAACTTCGGTCCAACTTTGTCAGGTTCCATTGGAGAGGCCCAGGACTTGGAATAGCAACAATTGTTATAGCCAGGAGCGTGCTGCATTGTGGGAATAGTTTACGCAGTACCAGGGCCATGGTACCAGTAACTTCACTTTTCTAGAATCTCATGGATCTAGAAAAATAGGTGTATCAACTAATAAATATCCTAAGAGACTAGTTGCTCTTAGGTTGCATATTGCTACTATAAGATGTCAAGTTACTCTGCTCTCTAGTCTCTCATAAAAAGTTGCTGGGGGTTTAGCTGTAGCTTCAGAGTAACCACTTCCTACTCCCTTTAGTAAATAACAGCTGGGAGAGATTGTTTGGATAGTACTGTATATGCTGTTACTTTGCAGGTGAAATATGATCTCTTTGCAGCTCAAGCCATTCCTTGCCGTTCTGTGATTAATAGTATTAAAGGAAGTGCTTATTACCAAACTTTCTAATGTTTTCAGATGGAAATTGTCCTAGCATTAGAAAGATTAAAATATCTCCACAATGACCAGGAAGACACAATCTGAAAAAAATTTGTTGGAGGACAGGAAATCTTGTTAAGCTTACCAAAAAGCCAACAGCTATAGGAAATTCAAAGTTGAAGTTGACACTGGCACAATAGCATGATATGAGGGTGTGGTTTCAGCTGAATCAGTAAGGCTGTGACGGACACAAGTATTAAAGTTCAGTGCCTTTCTAAATTTTAACCGTGTTGATTCTGATTACCACAGTTTCTTAAGAATTTTTGGCTCAAAATATCTGTGTGAAGTTTTAGTTATTTCTATACACGAACTACAGAAACAAGAGCTACGCGATGTATGCGAGAAGGCAGAGAATCTCTAGTGGAATTCTGGCTTTTCATGTGAACTTACTGTTTTAGGTAACTTTATGTATTGAAGTGTTGTTTATTGTTGCACCACAGGGTCCTCTTAGCTATTGTCCTCTATGTAAATAAGGCCGCAGTGCTGCAAGCTTTTTGCCTGCTCAGACTTGTGGGATTGACGTCAGTGGGTTGGGTTAACTCTCAGGAGCAGGGTGTACGTCCAGGTGGGCAAACTATGGCCCACCAGCCGTTTTAATCCGACCCTTGAGTCCCGCTGGGGAGCAGAGTCTGGGGCTTGCCCCGCTCTGGTGCTCCAGCCAGGGAGTAGGGTGGGGCCTGCTCCATGCAGCTCCCGGAAGCAGTGGTGTGGCCCCCCTACAGCTCCTATGCATAGGGGCAGCCAGGGGGCTTCGCTCTGCATGCTGCCCCTGCCCCAAGAGCCACCCCCACAGCTCCCTTAGGCCCGGAACCGTAGCCATTGGGAGCTGCAGGGCGGTGCCTGCGGAGGGGCAGATTGCAGAGCTACCTGGCCGTGCCTCCGCATAGGACTGGAGAAGGGACACGCCGCTGCTTCCGGGAGCCACTTGAGGTAAGCGCCGCCCGGAGCCTGCACCCCTGAGCCTCCCCTCATGCCCCAATCCCCTGCCCCAGCCCTGGTCCCCCTTCTGCCCTCCAAACCCCTTGGTCTCAGCCTGGAGCACCCTCTTGCACCCCAAGCCCCACATCCCCCACCCCACCCCAGAGCTCGCACCCCCAGCTAGAGCCCTGCCCTGCACCCTACCTTCCTGCCCCAGCCTGGAGCCCCCTCCCGCATCCTGAACTCCTCATTTCTGGCCCCACCCCAGAGCCCGCACCCCCAACCAGAGCACTCACCCCCTCCCGCACCCCAACCCTAATTTTGTGAGCATTCATGACCCACCATACAATTACTATACCCAGATGTGGTCCTCGGGCCAAAAAGTTTGCTCACCCCTGGTCTAAGTTCTTACATAGAGAATACGATTCTATCAGGAAATTTGTTAAGGAGCAGTGTGTGTCTAATACATTTGAAAGGAGTTGGAGGGAATGTTAAACAGCAAAGCAGCAAAATGCAAGTATATTATTAAATGATCCAAATACTACTTGACTTTTTTTTTTTAAAAAGATGAGCATAAAATCCAAATTAGTCAACTTTTGTGTGTGTGTTGCATTACTTTTTAAATGTTGACCCTCTGTGGTTTCTCTGTCTTCCTCACCCTGCCTTTTTTCTGAATTTTAGCTTGATTTACATTTTTACGTCCATTATTTTTCAAGTTTGAAAGCATAAGAGCTTGCAGTGGAAGTGCTGGCATAATCCTAATTACACTGCTGTTCCAATATAAACCTTTGACTGCATTAGGGAAATAAGGAAACCCTTTATCATTTTCCTACATAATCTGAAGACCGGATGATGTGTTACATTTGTTGTAGCCAAATATCCCTCCCTTTATTTGGGCTAATATTCAGGAAGCATTTACATGCAAATAACGTTTCATGAGAATTGACCTGTTCTCACTGTTGTCAAGCATTCAGAAATTGGGAGACTGGCTTAAATCATGAGATTTTAAATATACCACCTTTTAGATTTGTTTTATTTTCCTTCTCTATTTTGAGCCCTTAAGGCTTACGTTTTCAGTTATTTTCTGTGCAGCCTTGTGAGCTAAGATAAATATATAATTTCTTTAATGAAAGCAGATCTTTTCACGTAATCTCCTAACTCCATGAGCTGGGCCTTCAAGAAAAAGCAGAGTATTTTGAGGGGCTGGCAACGCTGTGATGCTTTTTCCTCCTCTGTAATGTCAGGTCACTGTCCATGACATTCTACTGTAGGTGATTGTTGTGGAAATGACTGACAGGGAGAAAAACCTAGGAGCAGGTGACCTTGTCACAAACAAAACGCTGTGTCTTAAATGTCCCTAATGTCTCCAGATCTTGTGATTTGTAACAGAAGAAATACAGACTATAAAGAACGATGGAAGAAAAATACAGAATATGTAGCATTACCAGATTTGTTTCTAACTACTCTTTTTTTTCAGGGTTTTCTGTGAGCTGTCAGTGTATTTTATTAACAGATAACTTTGCCAGAAAAATCTTATTTATAAATAGAAGAAAACTGCTTGTGAATTTATGGCTCATCTCTTGTCCTTGCCACCAGTATCCACCAATTAAGCTTCATGTTCATAGAAAGAGAAAGTTTATTTGCAAAATTAGATTTACAAAGATCCATTGCTAAACTACTTTATAAATATTAGTTTACTTTGTCTAATCTGACGTTGTAAACAGATCTAATTAAGGAAGGAAAAGCTTTCAAATGCTAGAGAAATCCCAGTTTTTTTGCCAGTGGCAGCTGTTGCTCCTAATTTTTATGGGGATTGTGAACTTAATTCCAGTTTTATTTGCCAGTATACGTGATTACTATAATGTTATCCTAGTGAGATGGCCAGAGTTGAAGAAGAAATAGCTTGCCCAAAGCCATCTGGTTTCTTGGGATATTGCAGACTAA
This sequence comes from Trachemys scripta elegans, assembly GCF_013100865.1. Taxonomy (NCBI): domain Eukaryota; kingdom Metazoa; phylum Chordata; order Testudines; family Emydidae; genus Trachemys; species Trachemys scripta. The sequence goes on along the minus strand of NC_048319.1, from coordinate 3,837,288 downwards.
CCATCATCTGTTCCAGAGTCTAGACTGTCTGACTGTAGCACACAGTTTTGGTTCTTGGCATCAGGTAGAAGAGTAACATAGATCATGAGCCCCTTATGAAAGGGGGAAACCTGTAGCCAAGTGGCATCTGGTTATTGTCCTGCAATGTTCCCCAAACTACTGCAATGTGAGTGGTCATTCTAGAAAAGGGGTCCAATGAAAGTGTTGCTATCAGTAGGTAGGTTGGCATGGGGAGCAATGATTTCAGAAATGATCTCAGTACCTCTGCGTCCTCTTCCTAAGAACATAATTGATCTCGTTCGTCACTACTTTAAAGAGTGTAGTCGTGTCTAATCTGGACAAAACCCACTTCGAACTCTTTTAGTTTGCGTAACACCAAAACTTATTGCAAAATTGCAGGTCAACTGGAGGTCCTAGCAAAGGCAAATGAAAACACAAGAGAATTACTAAACAAACAACTGCACTCCAGTTTATGCGGGGAGTAGGGAAATGCCTGTGTGTGTGGGGAAACGGGGGTTAAGTATTTTGGGCAAGTTGTTGATCAAGAATTTCTATAGCATTCTGTCACAAAGGCAACTAATTTCAAGAGCTGCCTTGTGCTCTGATTCTCTTCCTGGGCCCTCACTTAGTAGATGCGTTTCTACTTCACCATTCACTGATCGTAACGATCAACAGAATACCTGTTTATGATCACTAAACCTTGATTGGATCATCAGGCAGCTGAGACTTCCAAAACCCAGAACTGTGGGGGGAACCGTGATTACTTAATGTGTAAAGAGCTTTTGAGAGCCTTGGATGAAAAAATACTATAGGAGGGCAGGGTCTGACTATTTTATAAATAGGCTTTTTGCATGTTCCGAAAGGGTTATTAGCCCGGTATTTCTACAAGGCTCTCACACACAATGCAGGTTTATTTTCACTACATATACAAATCTTAGAGATTATGTGATCGCTTGTATTGCTAAAGCAGATATTTGTGAAGTGCATTTAATTATATGGTAATATCCTCTAATCCTGTGTGATTTATCCTTTAATATTACAAGGAGTGAAATACTGGAATAACTTGGGATGCCTAAGTGAGTGCTCTGTAGACGTCATTGCAATTGCATTGCACAGGGCTGTAAATCCGATGGAAATGGATAGTAAGGCATACCGCAGCACTACATTGTATAGGCTTTTGTCATTGCATTAAAGGAAAAAAAAGCAAGTTCTTTATGGCCAAGGGAAGAGGCTCAGTACTCTAGAAGTATCTCCTGGCAAATAATAATATCTTTACAGATGAATGCAGGGCCTTGGGCAGTGACTGACTTAGTTTATTGTTTAATGGCCAGAAGGAGGCTAGTTCTAAGTGTTTCATTTTCTGGAAGTGAACCTGAGTTGGGTTATTATCGTGCTGTTACTTTCCTGTGTTTTATTAAAGAGATTTTACACTTCTGTTGGGTTAATGCTCCTTTAATTCATTTAGTGTCTGCTTTTAGTGACCATTAAGTCAGTTTTTGCTCCTGTTCGGAGGTAAAGTCATAAAGGGAGTCAAGTGGAAAAGCCAAAGGAGGATGTTGTGCTCCTGACGCAACTTCCGCTCCTCTGCCTATTACTTGAAACTTTATGGGTTTTCCATATATTTTTGGAGGCAGAGAGCAGCAGTTTACTGTGAGCAAAATTACATTGGTTAGCTCCGTTCCAATTCATGCTTTGTTGTTTTTGCAATCTCCAACAGCAATTTGCCTCCCCTCTGATTACCTACAGCAGTATCCTTTTGACGATCTCACAGTAGAGGCTTCAACATCGGTACCCCATTCTTTCTTTCCAGATATTTGGGAGTCAGAAACTTGAAGCTGCTGCTTACCTCAGGATTCCATATGATTTTTGGTAGATTTTACTTTTGTTTTATCTCTAGACTATAATTTTGAGAGATTAGGGTACAGATAAAAGGATACAAAAATCCAATTGTTAGGTTGTAGTAGAGTGGTTTGTAGACTCCTTTTCCTCCAAAGATTCTCCGGAATTACTTTCCCTTAGGGTACGTCTTCACTTACCGGAGGGTCCGGCGGCAGGCAATCGATGTTCTGGGATCGATTTATCACGTCTGGTTAAGACGCGATAAATCGATCCCGGATCAATCCCGGAGGTACTCCAGCTCGGCGAGAGGAGTACGCGGCATCGACGGGGGAGCCTCCCTGCCGCGTCTGGACCCGCGGTAAGTTCGGACTAAGGTACTTCGAATTCAGCTACGTTATTAACGTAGCTGAATTTGCGTACCTTAGTCCGAAGTGGGGACTTCGTGGGGACCAGGCCTTAGACCTCAGATAACTGTTAATGGCACGTGACCATGTCTACCTTAGCACCCTGAGGGTAGCAGTCTTCTTGTAATGTCCCCTCTCCCTTTTAAACCATGGCAGTGATCTCTAGCCAGACCTATGACTGTTTCCAACTCTTTATATTGTTTCTAGAGAACCTTCCTCCCCTGCAGTAGAAACATGGAAGATTCATAACAGGAATAAGTAAACTTCCCTAGCTTCCTGGTGATTATCACTAATGACTCCTCTGACTTTCTAAAATTTGAAATGCATCACAGTTTTACTATGTCCAGCCACATCACTGGCTGCACATTTAAAAAAACAAAAAACACACCTCTTAAACTGTTAATGATTAAAGTCGTAAACAAGGAGTCTGTCTAGGAGGCAGAAGCTGCAGTGCTTACTATCACATGAGCTCACATAAAGAATGGTATTGTTACACTGTGGCCTAGCAGGCCATTGATAATGTGGGTTTTTTTGAGCCAGGACAACCGAAAGCAAAACCTGAAGAGACTTCGAGTTTTTGTGTTCCACCTCCCACCCCCCAAAATAAAATGGGGGCTTGGCACTCCATTGTACTCTCCTTTGGCTACAGTTAACATGTGTTTTTAACTAGTAGATCTCTCTCACCTTTGATTTTTTTCCCCTCCTCTTCTGTCCCTCTCTTTCTCCCCCCCCCCCAGCCTCCCCACAACTATAGTAGTTGTAGAGGGGCTCAAAGTTGCCAGCATTTTTTTGTCACCATGTTCTCTAGACCTGCTCCAAGTAGGCATAGTCTAGAGCAGGGGTGGGCAAACTTTTTGGCCTGAGGGCCACATTGGGTTTCTGAAATTGTATGGAGGGCTGGTTAGGGGAGGCTGTGCCTCATCAAACAGCCAGGGGTGGCCTGGCCCCAGCCCCCAATCCACTCCCCCTCTGCTTCTTGTCCCCTGATGGCCCCCCTGGGACTCCTGCCCCATCCATCCCTCCCTGTCCCCTGACTGCCCCTGGACTGACTGCCCCCTGCTGCCCCATACAACCCCTCCTCTCATTCCTGACTGCCCCCCAGGACCCCTGTCCCATGACCGCTCCCGGAACCCCTGACTACCCTGACCCCTATCCACACCCTTGCCCCGTGACCAGCCCCCAAACTCCCCTGCCCTCTGTCCAACCCCTCCCTCCCCCCACTCCCTGCCCCTCTACCCCACTGCCTGGAGCGCTGGCGGCGCTACAGTCGTGCCTGCCAGAGCACCAGGACAGGCAGCCGCGCTGCCCGGCTGAAGCCAGCCACACCTCCGTGCAGCACAGAACACGGGGTCAGGCCACAGCTCTACAGCTGCGCTGCCCAGCAAGAGCTCGCTGCCCAGAGCATTGCGCCGAGGGCGCAGTGAGCTGAGGCTGCAGGGGAGGGGGAACAGCAGGGGAGGGGCCGGGAGCTCACCTCCCAGGCCAGGAGCTCAGGGGCCGGGCAGGAGGGTCCCGTGGGCCATAGTTTGCCCACCTCTGGTCTAGATGACTAAAGTGGTAAAAATGCAATTGCCGTGTTAACATCCGCCTACCTATGTCACCCCTGGTGGAGCAGCATTAATACAAGGGGACTCGCTGACACAGCCTTGGTGTAGCAGACAACTACGTTTTAATTCACTTCTTCACACATGTAATATAAAAAAAAAAAAATGATAGGGTGCCCCTCTTCAGCAGAGGGTGTCAGTTTGGTTGACAAACATTGAACTGCATTACCCTAGGGAGAAGGGCATTTTAGCAGAGGGGATAAATTGAGGTCACAGGTCGCACAAGTCAGCAGCACAACTGGGAACAGAGCCTGAGAGTCAGAATTGCTGACTTTGTTTTATTACAGCAGATTCCCCTCCCTCCCTTTAAACTATCACACACAGCTTCCTGGCTTTTTTCCCATCTTACTGCAGTAGTACTTTAATTCTTGACTCAGGCCTGTTGTGCTTAGATGGGTCAGCCGTGAGACCTTGCCAGTCATGCTGCAATACTGAGACATGGGTGAGGAGGGCTGAGTTGACAGTACTTTATACTCTCCCTGACGTCTCTCAAAAAAAAGAACAGGAGTACTTGTGGCACCTTTTGCGGATACAGACTAACACGGCTGCTACTCTGAAACCTGACTTCTCTCAGTTTTAGATATTTCATTTAAGATGGTGGATCGTTCAAAGCCACACTGTCCAGAGTGGTAAGGCTAAAAATAGCATCTCTTCTTCATTCAAGAATCCAGCTTTGGGGTGGTGGTCTCCCTTTGCCCCCTCAATATCTCAAAAAATTTAACCTCTCTGGAGGGTTCCAGCCCAGGAGGAATCTTGTTGGCTAACCGTTCCCTGGGAACACAGGGCTGTCATGGAAATGTTGAGGCAACTTCCTGTCATCATGTATTAAACTACTTCAATAACACTTGAAGCTGTGGACACAGTGTAAATGCAAGGAATGAAATTCTGGTCCCATTGAAGGCAATGACACAACTCCTATTGACTACAAAAGAGCCAAGATTTTGCCAAAGGTTTTTCATTGTAGTAAGTAATAAATTAAACACTTAAGTTTTTGCACAAGAAATGAGGTTTTTCTCTCCTGCAAAAGCAGATATGGAGCTAAATGTTTGTAAAATATTAAACATATCTGATTTACATAACTAATAATTCTGGGGTCTCAGATTGGCTGGCTGTATTTTGAAACATAGTAGACAGTGTTGCCTCAACCAGTCTGATTTGCGTTTGAGAAGTATCTAGACAGCTCACTTTATAGGGTACGCTATATTTCTTTGTCATACTGAATCACAGAACCCTAGAGTTAGAAGGGATTGCAAGGGTCATCTAGTCTAACCCCCTGCCAAGATGCAGGATTTGTTGTCTAAACCATCCAAGACAAATGGCTATCTAGCCTCTTTTAGAAAACCTCCAGTGAAGGAGCTTCCACGACTTCTCTAGGCATTTTGTTCCATTGTCCTACTGATCTTACAATTAGGAAGTTTTTCCTGAGATTTAATCTAAATCTGCTATGCTGTAGTTTGACCCCATTGCTTCATGTCCTGCCCTCTGTGGCAGGAGAACAACAAGAGAAATGTATCTCAGCAAGTTTCTCTACCTGAAAGCATAATTCTGGAAGGTTTTATTTGCAAGTTCTTGTCTATGATTTATTAGGCTTAAATCAAATATCCACTTAGTATGTTTGCTCTGGTGAGGAAGCAAACAGGAATACTGCTGTAGGCGTGGCCTATGACTTAAATCTTTCTAAATTCTTCATTTTAATTTTTTTCTTAGGACAATGTCTGTCTTCCTGACAGGCTTTGCGTTAATAGTTTTGGCTGATTTCTCTGGTCTTTGAAATTTTCTGTTTTACGTCTTTAGAAAAGCATAATGCGTACGTGATCAGTTTCATAGTATCCATATCCCTCTCGTCAGCAGGAGAGAAGTTCTCTGATACCTCACTGGCTGACTAAGCACTTGGAATATTTTTTTATTCCTTACATGCCTAACAATAGATTTAAACAACAAACAAACCCTCTATTTATGAATGGCAGTTGTTTTGGTGAGGTAGCCATCTGCAGGCATAAGTAAGAATTACTTGGTCACAGAGCTCCAGCCTGCGTTGATGCCAGTGATCAAAGTCTCAGCCAACCAGCATGAAACAATAAGCTAAAATGTACATCATAGCTAATTATTTAAATATTTTTGCACCATTGAAACTTAAATGGTTTAATGGGGGGGGGGGAATATTCTCTATCCCCCACAATCTCTGATCTATCAGTGCAAAGAGGCATTCTCTTACCCACTTGGCTAGTAGCTAATCCGTGTGTGGCCTTCATATAATAAATGCCTGCCAAGTAGGAAATACAGTATCTAGTTGGGCTCAGTGTCTTTATGCTTTAGTACTGCACGGGACATCCACTTTTCTGGGAGCAATGTCAGCTACAAAGTATATTCAGTGCAAATGATGTTTCTTGTCAAACACAGTAACCATGTCTTGATCATTGTAAATTCTCTTCTGTTTTGTTTTGTTTTTTTTTTAAAGGAAAAGTGTCTTCAGTCAAGCCAGAGAAATCAGCTACCTTGGTGCTGAAAACAGTAGCTTTGACATCCTCTAAACAGGTACATTTTGTGTTACAGTGCACCACAACACGCACCTAAAATAACTGCTATGCCTCTTAATGACTTGCCCGTGGCTTGAGGAGGGTGGTACCAGTATGCTTAGAATCCAATCAGAGAGACTGCCAGGGCAGATAAGACTTGCTGCAGGTTTGTCAAATGGTGATTGTATGTTCGGTTCTGTATTTTGTTCTTTTCCCTATAAAGGATATGGGTTTAGATGGAAAGATACTGGGGATATCTGGCAGGGAGGAGCCGAGGAGGAATGTATTTGTGAGATTGGGTAGTGCCAGTTCCCTTAAAGGGTTAACTGCCTGCTGCCCTAATCCAGATGCTCTGTGCGACACTTTGCTTGCTGCGAACTTTAAATAGTTGTGTATCCAGCCGATTGTTGCAGCATCTTTGTTGCAGAAAGCTGTTTCTATCCCTAAAAGTAAATTTTCAACACTCCGTACAGCGATTTATTTGAACAACTACCTTTTGGGCTAATAGCAGTTAAACGCTAGATCTTCATGCATTGTGCTCTGGCTGCATCCTGAAATGCTGGAGCAGCCATTTGCTGTCTTTGGATGGTGTCAAGTTGTGACTGCACTTCAGGCATCTTTTAGTAAGAAAGGATTGTTACAGTTCTCTAACTTTTGGATAATAGTATGAATATGATAAATCTTGGGTCTTCTCGAGGACCCCAAGCAGCAGCCTGAATTGGTTGAGACCTCCCGGGGGTTGTATCCTCCTAAGTTTCTCTTCCTCCTTGATGTTCACATGTCCCCTTTGCCTTCCACAATGTTTTTTTCATTGCTTAGCCAAGTTTTGGATAGTTGGCTTCTGAGGGAGCACACCAAATCTATCCATTCTCTGGTAGTTTTTTGTTGGGAAATACAGGGAAGACTTTTCAAATACTAAATATTTGATTTGCCTTCCTTGATGTGTACACTCTTCAAATATTTCTATATAGATTATTCCTTCGTAGTCACTGCTTTGTCAAGCAATGATTCCCCCCCCCCCCTTAGATCCTAAAGCAGTGATATGGTAACTTAACATTATTTTAAGGTTATTAAGTAAAACTGACCTGCCTTGCGGGTGGTACCTCTTTAAACTTGTCCCCTTCATTCAGGTGACCTATCCTCATACTGTTTTAAGTCCTCATGGAACTGAAAGCCAAACAAACTAGAAATCAAATAGATTGAGCTTGTCAGCAAGGAAGTTGGAGGAGAGGCGCTTTCACAAAACAGTTTGCTGGTTCTGACGTGCACATTCCAATATTTTTAAGAAAACAATGCCATTGGTGTGCTTGTCCCCAGTGTCTTTTCCTGTTGCTGGTAATAGACTGGCTAAAGACTTTAGAATTGCCACAAGAGGGCAGTGTGTCCATGAGAGTTGAGCTTTGCAGCATACAGGAAAGGTGCTAGCGCTTTTAAAGTAGTGGAATCAGTCATTTGCCAGGTTTCAGAGTGGTAGCCATGTTAGTCTGTATCAGCAAAAACAACTAGGAGTCCTTGTGGCACTTTAGAAACTAACACATATATTTGGGCATAAGCTTTCGTGGGCTAGAACCCACTTCATCAGATGCATGGAGTGGAAAATACAGGAGCAGGTATAAATACAAGAAAGGATGAGAGTTGTCTTACCAAGTGTGAGGTCAGTCTAAGGAGACAATTTGCCAGTTATCTAAGAAAGATCTTTGGTCCCTGGATATGTTAGCAGGCATTCACTGGCTAAAATGAGGCCCAAGTGATTGTTGTACCAACTAAATGTGGTTAGGGCTGTCCATGTTTGTATGACTGGCAATTCCGCCTGCTTTCTCCAAATGGTAGCAGAAATGGAGTAACTTCCTGTTGCTGTGTGTTAACAACCAAAATGTCCCCCTAACCTTCTTCACTTCAAGGGCAGAATGTAAATCAACACTTTTTTTTTGTTTTTGTTTTCCTCCTCCATTTCTCTATTGGCCACCTAGTGTGCTAGAACTGAATTTGCTGTTCAGGAAATGTATCCCATGCAGCATTCACAGAACTGGAGGAGAGTGCCCTCCTGTGGGCTGGATTGAGTCAAAGCATTCATGGATTAATTGTCTATTGATCACTGCATGTTGCATTAGTATCGGTTTGTCTGGCCCAGAGGTTAACATATTGCCAACTGGTAATCTCTCTAGTAGGTGCTAATTGTATAATTCCAAACGGGAAGTGTATTTCAATGTATAGACACTGTCTATGTAAACCCCTGCACAGTGAAATAAAAATTACATATTCAATAGAGTGGTGAGTTTGGGGGGGCTCATACTTTTTCTTTAGCTTAGCTTCCTACCCCTGCTGTGTGGCATTTTTTTTTTCCCCCTCTTGAATTTATTCCTGAAGTAGGGCACATGTTTGAAATGTCACTGCTAGATTTGGCTTCTATTTTCAGGATGCATTTAAGAGAACGCTTTTGTTCCATTCAGCTCTTCTAGATGAATAACCAGTGCTCCATCAATGGACTCATTCAGAGCGCTCTGTGCTACGAGTATGTCTTTAAAATACAACAATCTTCATCCAGCAGGCTCACTCTTTTTAATTTTTTTTTTTTTTTTTTTAAATTCTGGTGATTCTTGTCCTCTTCCTGGAGTTAAATGAAGAGTGCTCTGTTGCTGACCTAGATCCAGCAGGAATTATGTTGCCCTGTTCCAGTTATCACTGTTGTATCCGGAGTATCGTGTTTTCCCAAGATTCATTAAGGCATTTATCTAGTTTCCTTATTAATTGACTCTCTGAAATAGTTCATTGGCTTCAGATCAGCCTCTAGAAGTTAGGGCACTTGTATAATACGAAAGCACATTGAAATGAAACCTGTTCTGGGAGAAACGTGCAAATCTAAGGCCTTGGCTACGCTTGGCAATTCACAGTGTTGCCGCGGCAGCGTTGTGAAGCGCGAGTGTAGTCGCGCCGCCAGCGCTGCGAGAGCTCTCCCGCGGCTCTGTAAGTACTCCACCTCTCCGAGGGGAGTAGCTTGCAGTGCTGCGAGCGAGCGTGCAGCACTGCAGGCGCTGATTACACTGGTGCTTTACAGCACTGCACTCGCTGCGCTCGGGGGCGGGGGGGGCGTTTTCACACCCCTGAGCGCAGCAAGTTGCAGCGCTGTACAGCACCAGTGTAGCCAAGGCCTAAAACAACACTGTTGACCTTGTTTCCATGTCTTTCCCTATTTGCTAAAGAGATTTGTTTTTTCCTTCTCAATCTCTCTTGTAATCCCTCAATTCTGTATTAAAAACTGAATTTGTAGTTTCTCTAATGATGAATTAAGGTCTGTTCTGAAAGTAGGGGCACCTTACTTTAGGTGTAGTTTGACACTGGTTTGGAGGCAAATCAGAGTTACCTCTGGTTCATTAATTTCATTACAGGAACCTGTGTGCCATTCCATTTGGCCTAATATTTGCCAGTCTTAGTCTGGAGTGGTTACAGTGCACATCATGTTAAATACACAATGCAGGGCATTGTATATACAGCCTATGGATATGGCTATATTAAAATATACCCTTCGGGTGCCAGTCCTTAGATTCGAGCTAAAACCTGACCACGTGTAATTAAAGATCACGTGGTGCTTTAAGAATTGTTAATTTCATTGTGCCATCTAAGTTTCAGCTGTGGAACTTAGTGTATCTTTTTTTAATTCTCTTCAACTTCAGCTGGATACTGTCCTTCCTCCAATTCCTCTCTCAGCTGTGGTAGATTGGTATGCACTTTAAAATTGTCCCAACTCTGAGGCATCTCAGTGGCATGTCCCTTTGAAAGCAGTGTACTTACCTGAGAGAGGTGTTAAGTTAGTATTTTTAAACTGCTAAGAGCTCCTCTAACGAGGCTGCAAATGCAAGATATTTTAAACAGTTACTGGGCTGCCTTTAACACCCAAAGCCATTTGTCCAAACTAAAAATTCTCTGAAGTATTTATTACGAATAAAATTTTAATTTAAATCTCATCCGTTACACAGCAGACATTTTTTTTCACCCTGTTAATCAAAAGCTAAATAAACTTAAATTTAACTAGTTGAAAACAAACTCCTAGCTTGAATGTGTGCCAAATACAATGGTGAGTTAAACACTTTTTTTTTTATGATGGAAATTGCAAGTGACCTTAGACTGAAGCTATTTTGCCAAATCATGGACTGTCTTTTACTGTTTTATATCCTGGGCGTGTGTTTCTCTTTATCTTCTCTCCTCCCCACAACCCACTTTTCCCTAAAAGGGGAAAGAAAAACGTTGCTTTTGATGATGATAGAGACTGAAAAGATCTGGAAATCATTTAGTACATTTCTTAGCCAAGGAAAGGACTATTCCTGTAACACACTTCTTCCCCTAGTTACTTTTCCAACCAGCTTGAGGAAACTGGCATCCCTGTTAATGTTTTTGAAAATAGTTTTCAGCGTTACCAGTGAAACGTAAGTTCTGTTCTTTCCATGGATGCTGTGCTGTCCTGAGTGATCTGCAGTGTTAGCTATTTAAAGCCTTGGGGAAGAGTATAACAAGATATTATTAAGCAGGGTATATAACCCCAAGTATTTGCCATGGAATTAGCTTGTCCTGTTTCTTTAAAGAATGAACTCTTGCAGATAGAATGTGGCTATCTGCAGGATTTATTGTGTATAAACTTTTTCCCTATTGCTCATTAATAGAAAGACAAAGCCTAAGAGCATGGTTGCATGGTCATATGATATCTCTCATTCTCTGTGTCCCAGAATGCTTTACAAAGAAACTACTAAGATACTGGCAGTGAAATGATTGAATAGGCAAATGTGGTTGCCATCATGTGCTTGCCTTGAACATCAAAGAGGGTGTCTTTCTGAGAGGGTATGCTGGCATATATATATATAAAATTTTTTTTTTAACCTCTTCTCCTTTCTGCAGGAGCTCCAGGTTACTTGAATCCCTCTTTCCCCCTAGCTTCTCAGTCTCCGGACAACTTCTTTATCACTTCTGTTACCTGTTACTCTGTGCACCTTCCCACTAGGACCCCCTTTGGAACCACTACACATGCAGAAATCCCCTTCTCCTAGAGGCGGGGAGCCAGGCGCATCGGGCTGCTCTCTTTAGAATGTTTCCTACTGGCTTGCTGAGAAGCCCACAAGCAGCTGAGTGAGTCTACAAAAGCAGGTGTGACTGGAGTTTAGTAGCATATTTCCTGGTTGTTTGAATGGTTCCTGTGGATTTCCATCTCTAAATATTGATCCTGTGATGTATGGATTACTACAGAGCAGTAGGAGAGGAGAGAGAAGGCCACCGTTTTGTTTTCCTCAATCCCCAAGCCTTCCATTTTCAGGACTCCGTTATCTTCAGAGCCAGTTGCCAGAACAAGTTTCCTAACCACTTCACAAATGGCAACTTGCTCTAGAATCTGACACATGCAGAATGGCTGTGGCAGCTGCTTCTTACTGAGAATTCTGGGTCATACTCTTGGCTTTGGAAAATGTGAAGACTGCTGGGGATGAGGAAAGATTCGAAAGTTGCTGATCTTTTGGGGAATCCGATGGTGGGAGACTCAGCTTCCCCTGTAATTGGGGTAAGCACACCCGACTTGTAGTGTTGGCTGTCCATCTAAAACTGTCTGACAATGCTGATTTTAATCTACGGGGCTTCTTAGAAAAGTGACATGATTTGTAACTTGGTCTGCCACTAGATTGCTATCCTGGCACTACATACCAGAATTAAAAAGAGCATTCTTATTGTCCAGCTAAGACAATTGTCCGTGGAATATCTCTCCTGAGCAACTGCTCCTTCAGTAGTGCATCACCCCCTTTATGCTTACGTAATGCTGATGTAACAGTGAAGTACAAAGCCCTGGTATGGGCCTTGGGCTTGTGACCTTCTAGCCCAGAAGTGAATATTACAAAGTGAGCCATACTGACCTCCTAGATGGTTACCTCACAATTGCAGGACTACCGTGAATCAAAATCATGTGAGGATGTGTCTTGGTGTCTGAGTCAATTAATTAATATTAGTGGTGCTTTAATTAGCCTGTTGGTATGCTATGTAACATGTCCCTAAGCTACTTGATTAGTGATGTAGCAAGTGAAATCCTGTTTGCAGCTAACAAGTAAACCTCTTGCCATCTGACATCTTGGTCTTCAATGAGTTGGTACCTATTACATCTCAATGCCTGCAGTATTGTCCAGTGGCTGGAGCACTAGCCTGGGAGTTGGGAGATAGATCTAGGTTCCACTGTGCCACTGACCAGCTGTAAACTTGAGCAAGTTACTTCACCCCTATTTCCCCTCCACTCTGTCTATTGAAAATTCTTCGGGGGGCCTGTACTGTGCCTTGCACAATGGGGCTTTGATTTGGATTTGGACTTGTTGGTGCTATTGTGGTACAAATAATAAACTGATTCGCCATCTGGGCAAATGGCTGTTGTATAAAATCTGAAGTTACACAAAACCATAAGCACTGAAACGTCAATTCATAAAACTGCTGTCAAGCTGTTGTGAAACAAGCTATCCTGCCACGGGGCTGGGTGGAGTGCCTGTAGCTGGAGTCAGTGCAAAGGATATATTGCCGACTTCACATGTTCAAAAATCATGTCAGCCCTCTTCCCCCCCCCCTTCCCCTCTCCCCAATTGTGAGATGTACAAATAAAAGGTGATGGTGGGAGGTTCTTTTCTGTTGGCCTTTTTGGTCTTTTAGGTTACTCTCAGGCCCATTTTTAAGCTTTTTTTCTGAATCCACAAGGGCTAGAAACTTAAAAACCAAACCCCCAAGATTCTTTCATCACAATATTCCAGAAGGCTGACGCTTTAAAAATAAATAAATAAATAAAAGGCAAATGTTGAGGTTTAACAAAATCCCAAGACAAAAATCGATAACATCACGAGACTTTGCCACAGGGATCTCCTGCTAATCTCCCGCCCACCAGCTGTCCTAATGTGGCATTAGGGGTCTTTCAGAGCCTATTGGTAATGAGTGAAAGATGGGATGTCTGTCCCATGCGTTCAGTGTGAGGGCTGTGATAAACAGTGAGTACTGCAGTTAATATACTGGTGGGCCATTCGCCTTCCTGCATACCTTTCACCAGCTAAGAAATGACGAGAACAATCAACATAGCCTGGTGAACTAAATCAGGAGTGCATCCAGTGCAGTTCATCCTCTTGGCTCTGGGATTTTTGTTTCTCCCTGCAGGGCTCTTGGCAATAAACAGGATTTCTTGCTGTCCTTCTTTCTGTTCTCAATCAGCTTGGTCCCACTGCATGATGTCTTGTGCTTTTACCTTTGCATTGGGAGTGATGGTGTGGGGAGGGAGGGAGCAGTGTTTGTTTCAGCAATTCGAGGTCAGGCTTGTTTTCCCTCTTTCTGAGCAGGAACAGGCTAGCCCCTGAGTGGAATTCTGCAAGCCCTGTAAACAAAAGGCTTATTTCTGTGGAAAACACCAAAGGTGGCGCTCTGTTTATCAGGAAGATTTGAAGAGGGGTTAGTATTTCTGAGAATTGTTCCGGATTATGCTAACGCTCTCACCCCTAGACTTTTGTGCAGACTTTTGGACTGAATATGCATGAACATTACAGCAGCCACACGTGTTATTAATCAGCTCTGTGTTTAGTATCTGACAGTGCTTGCACTGTTTACAAGCCAGTGAGGGGAAAAACAAACTGCAACAACAACCTTTTATTCAGAGTAAACAAAACAGCAGTTTGTGACTCTTAAAGTAAAATTCTTGTAAGAGGGCCTTGCTCAATGTGTGTTACCTGGTTGAAGTATCTTGGAAGGACACATGAAGCTGGCAGTCCAAACATATGATCTGCCTGCTGATTGTAGGCATGTGCTGCCTTCCCTCTTCCTCATTAATAACGAATATAACATCTATATTGAGGTGCCCAGTTGCTTCAGTCAGGTTGGGACCCCATAGCGCTAGGCGCTGTATAAATGGTACCCGCCCTGAAGAGCTCACAATCTAATTTAAAACCCTTACAAAAGCATTTGAAAATATTGCCAGGAATCTGAGCCTGTTCCTTTTTAAACTACCATAGGGAAATATTAATCAAAGGTTTCCATGGCCCCTCTTTTCTCAGTATGGCTTGCTGCAATTGATATGTAATAAAAGGTTGAACATTTTTTTGGAAGGCTTTGGATTTTGGAAGTGTATTTTCTGGGATTGGAAACACGAGCTAGAGCAGCTGATTTAAAACCCTTAACATGCCACTTTGTGTGTGGAGGAGGTTGTTACAGTTGAACTATTCCCTACATTCAGCCAGCTGGTTCAGTAAGTGAATCCATACCACAATTGCATCTGCCTGCTTTGCCCTTCCTGTGTAAACTTTGGGGTCACCTCCCTTCTGCCGGCCAAAGATTTCTGAATGGCTTATGCATCTGCTGCTCACTAGATTAGTGGAAAGTAAGTAACAATTCTACCTATCCAAAAGATGGATTGCAGAAAGGAACAGCCTCTGAAATTGCTCTAGGGCTTTTGTAACAAGCTGGCCTGGTACTCCATTATGGTGGAGAACATGGACCTGGTGATTGTAAAAGAAATGAGCTTTATAACTGTTAAAAGATTAAGGGTGCCTGTTGGAATCCTAAGAGTTTTGTGAGCTGGGTAATGCTATTCATTCAGATGTGTGCTCCTTATGCCTGAACTCTTCATCAGCCTGGGGGTAATATATGTTTCTTTTCAAAATGGCACGTTAAGGAAGCTCTGATAATCACTGATAGAAGAGTAAACCTGAGGTGAGCACTTGTATCACTTCAGTTTTTCCATTAATTAGGTGTAAACATTTTAGGAAGTTCGTGTTTGGGGTTCATAACTTGAGCGCAAACATATGCTCTTCTGTGTGCTTTAACATACCCCCAGAGGGGGGGACAGTGCTTGTTCACAGTCACTTGTTGAACTTTCAAAAATGTCAGTGCACAGGGAGCCTCATGTCTCTTCTTATGGTCATATCCCATTCGGGGACCCATTGGTTCTACTCAGCACAGCTTCATCTCTAGCCAAAAGGTAGATGAGTTCTGGTGAGAGAGTTAAGTCTTCAAATAAAGCAACTCTTGAGCTTCCTTCTGCAGTCTGAAAATTGTGGTTGACTCCTTTAGCAGCTTGCTATTTATCACTTCACTATTTATCACCTCTTACTGAACACCAGAAGCATTTAAACAACTGTGCATACTTTGCAGGGTCCAAGTAACTGACTATTTAAATCTGTTTGCAGATTAGAAGCCCCTAATGTTCTCTGCTATTCCATGGTGTAAAACTGCATGCGGTAGTTCTGAGCCAGCTTTGGAATGGATGCTAATTTTTTCATTTAAATCTCATCGGGGAAAAGCATAAAAAAACCTTGCTTGCACTACTAACGCTCCTGTGGCCCTATATTACTGTGAACCAAATTCTGTGGTGCCGTTGTAAAGATTGGGTAGGTTGGGAGCCTAGCGAGGCTTTTCTAGGAATTCAGTTATTGAATTATTTTATTGTCCCTCTGGTGGTTTGTTCTTGGAGGGGTGAAGTCTATATCTCTGCTGACTCTGAGCTGCTTTCACCGTTATCACTTAAAATGTATTGTGCTGTTGGACTGGGCCTTAGAGAGATGATCGTTTGGTTTTTGCTTAGGGAAGTGGCAGTTCATAGTACTGGACTGGTTAAAAGCTTTGCAGTTTGGGGTGGGCAATACAAGTGAGCTCTGACTCTAGTGTAACCTGAGAGTTAAGAGGGTAAGTTCTTTGACTTTGTTGTACAGAGACACTAATTAGTGAGAGATGGCAGGGCATCTGGGAAAGCGGTTCAGTCCGGTCCCTTATTTAAAAAAACACTCGTTATTGCATAGAAATAGCCTAAGTACATAGTTGCTTATTGATAGTTTAAATTACAGTAGACTGGTATGCAACACCCTCTCCCCCTTTATAGTGATTTAATTAAAGTTTAAGTAAAGGTGTGTGTAGGCCTGCAGCCTTCGGTACTGGATGTTGAAAATGCCTCTAGTGGCAATGGAAAATGATTAGTAGATAGCACTGTCTTCAAGAACTTGTCAAGACACTTCTTGATTCTCTAATCTTTCACTTGATCCTTCCTTGAAGTAGAGGCAGTGCAGAGGTAACAAGCAGCTCCTGCATAGTTGAGTTAGCATGGTGTGTTACACAGCCCACTGCCTCTGTCACCTTCTCTCCTTGGCTTTGACTTAAGTGCTCACCTGACATTGAGTTTCAGTAAGCTTCCTTCTCAATCACTGATGCATATTCATAGCTGAGATTTGAACTTGCATCAAATCAAGCAAGTCCTTGCTGCTTCAGTGAGAATCTGATGCACCAGCCGGCTCAACCGTTGGCATCTCTTCCAAAGAGGGAAGAACGAGGGGAATTCTAACCACCTGTTCTTCCCCTGCTAGCATTACTCTGGTTAATTCTTCAGAGGGTCACTGAGTCCAAGGTTGACTCAGAAAGGAACACATGGCCAATGTTATGGAAAATTTAACTGAGCAAGAAGTGTGGGTACAAGTGGAGCACGTGAAAGAGACAAGATGTTGTCTTGACCTTGTACTCTGAAGAATGTCTAGGTCCCCAGTGGTGGTCCAAAAACAAGGCTTTTGAGAGGAGCCAATTTGAGATCTTACTACTGCTGTTTGCCCTTTACCTACAGTAGCTGTCCTGATGGTAGCATTCAGTTATATCCCATCTCTCTGCTGGATCTCCCAGTCTCTGTGCTGTTGGTCCTGACACTGATCTCTACAAGCAAGCTTTTCGTGTTGTGACATGACCTTTGTCTCAGCCTCTTCCATTCTGTCTCTTCTCCTTTGTCTAAAGCCTAATTGCCTTGCTTAGTGGTTTGGGGCCTGATTTCTTCAGTCTGCCTCTTCTCCTGTCATAGGTTACACTGTTATCAGTGGAGGTGCTGAGCTGGAATTCCCGGGCAGAGGAGCTGTCTGTAACAATGAGAACCCTCTGTTCTAAACTTGCTCTCCTGACCCCTGAGTCATCCAGAGCCTGGTTTTGTTAATCTTTCGGATCTAATGCAAGGTCCTTTTTGAGGAAGGCATGGTCTGAAGACTGGAGTTCTTTCTGGGGGTTGGGGATTTTACATTTACTTTGCACATAAACAGATTTTCCTGCAATGAATAATTAACGTAAGTGTCCAGGGAACAGGAGAGGGCACCTATTGATCGTTGACATGCATGCAATTATGCCTATTAATAGCAAAGAGGAGACTGCATTTAATTCTAAAGGAGCTTTTCTACAAGTTCACAAAACAGTACAGTAGATTTCAGTATGATTATCAAAGTCTCAAGTTTTTCTCTTCATCCCCACCTTAACTTAGTATTCAAGCAAACAAAAGGGGAGATAATACATATTATTTAGGCACATGCAAAATTCTTTGCAGTTCCTAAGTATTTGTAGTGATAGCTGGCAGTTTTGCCTATGATAAAGAATTTGCAGCAATTACTATCTCGTCTCAATAAAATGACATTTCATTAAAACACTTCCGTCCAGCCAGAGTACAGAAGGTATGTCCGCCCCATTGACTGAGGTTTAAATAAATCAGAGGAAAATAATGGTGAAAGGAGCCAAACGCTCCTGGGCCCAGATCCCAGTAGAGATATAAGCGTAAGTGACATGTTTTCACTCCACAGAACATTTTTGTTTGTGTTCAGACAGTAAGTGGGGAAAACAAGCTGACTTAGATTTCAGCTCAGCTGGATTCTTGGAATTGATCCAGAACACACAGACCTCACCTTTTGTCTTTAGTGCAGTAAGCAGGGCTGACCGGAAAAAGATTGAG
This sequence comes from Trachemys scripta elegans, assembly GCF_013100865.1. Lineage (NCBI taxonomy): Eukaryota > Metazoa > Chordata > Testudines > Emydidae > Trachemys > Trachemys scripta. The sequence goes on along the minus strand of NC_048319.1, from coordinate 3,819,200 downwards.
CAATGTCTTACTGGTAAGCAGGAGGGCTCTTCCGAAGGAGAGTCGGAAGGTGATGCAGGAAGGGAGCTTCTCAGTACATATAAAAACTAATTGTGCCTTTAATGTTTCCTCTCTGACTTTTAATGTTCTGTTAACATTCTAGTCCAGGCCTAGAACATCTTTTGTCCTTGCTGCTCGAGAAAGTTAGGCTTGTCACCAGAGCCATTTTTAGCCATCGAGACTTAAGATACTAAGGGGCTTCAATGTAAAAGCGCTATCGTGTAGAATTCCCCCTTCAGCATTACGAGGGGCAAATTCTTCTGTTTGTTTGGATCCCCTTGTAACGGGGGAGGGACAGTCTCAGAGCTTTTAAAGCACCAAGCCTGGTGCTGGTGCACAAATAATTGAATCAGCCATTGAATGGGATTGGCTAAGCAGACTGCAGAGAATGTGAGAGCAGATAGCTATTCCTAACTGAGTGCACTCATCCAGGAGTTGAAATTGGAGATGACTGATCTGATGTTTCAGATGCTGCCAAGTCAGACTGAGCATCACAAGAACACAGCTTGACCTCTCGGGCATGCACGTACATTATGTATTTTAAAAAAATCCCTTGCCAATGTTTTTCTGGCATATTCAACAGGAGCCCTGATCAGAAACACTTTAAAATTCAAATGAATCAACATGTACCTAGGTATACAAAATTCATCCTCGTTGTGTACAAACTGTTTTCATTGTTGTACTAAACAAGGCCCTACATTCACTTGGAAGGATTACTACAATAAAATCACTGTGTAAATAGGGCAAAATATATTGGCCCAGTTTGTAACATCAGTAATAATGCATTAAATGGATGATGCATTAAGTGACTGTTAAGCCTGTGAATTCCAGTTCATTTTACAAAGTGAATCATAACTTTGAGCTCACAAACATTGACACCTGCTATGCCGAAGGAAAGCTGGAAGAGGTTTATTCTTGCCTGGATGACACATAGGGGGACTCTCTAATCTTTTAAACCTCCGAGTGGCTATTCAGCTGTATTCTAGTTTGTGCTGGTTTTGTCTGCTGCAGTGCTTCAGCATGCAGGTGTGCTGTCAGCACTAGCATTGCCAGCCTTTTGTCATGTTCTGAGCAGTTCTCGACTCTTCGGGTGTCTGACTGCTTGACTTTTCTTGCTTCCTTCAAGCTGGGATTGCTGCTGACTTGAGACAGCGCTGTTGGCTCATGTGGAATTTTGCAACCGTGATCACTCTGGTTAATTAGGGATCAGGCTGGATAGGCTCCAAAGGATGTTCATCCCTCTTAGCCAGAAGTCCTACTTCAGGGGGTGTAAAAGAGCTCTATGCTTCCATGCAGGAGCAAAGGGAGATGGGAATTCTTCTTATGTGGCATCTTCAGAACTGGAGGTTTGCAGCCATAGTAGCTCTTTTTGTATGGTCCTTTTGCTAATCTCTTTGTGGATGAGTGTAGTCATTTTGATCCATCCAGGATACCACAGCATCCATCCAAGATCGCTTTCGGCCTTTTGTTCCCTCCCAGTGCCCGTAAACATGCATTGCTGGCTGTAGCTCTCAAAATGTGCCCTGCATGTTGAATCTTTTTTACTAAGATCTCTAAGTAACACTTACTCTGGTGCTTTTGGGGAATTACTTTAATTGGGTGGCAGGATGCCAGATTTTTTTTAAATCTAGTCCTCTTTGGAACCTGGTATTTGATTAACCAGTAGTACGGGAACAGCAGCTGTTCAGCACAGTGACTTTCAGCTTTAGTGTTCCAGGATTCATTACTGTGCACTGGAATACATGAGATGTACTGGAATACATGAAATGTACTGGAAATGTCAGACCTTCCCCATCATTTTGAATTAAATAGAATGGCTATGGTAGAGGCAGCTTCTCAATAAATGGTTTAAGTGCTGAGTGTCTCTGAACACTGATGGTATCACACTGAAGTCTCTCTTTCTGGGAAGTGTCTAGCAAAGCAAAACTTCAGTTTGTCCCATTGTTCTCCTCCTGCTGAGCATGATGTTAGCACCTTATATTCTGTCAAAATTATGAAACCACCCATTCCATGAGGGGAGGGATAGCTCACTGGTTTGAGCATTGGCCTGCTAAACCCAGGGTTGCGAGTTCAATTCTTGAGGGGGCCATTTAGGGATCTGGGGCAAAAATTTGTCTGGGGAATGGTCCTGCCTTGAGCAGCAGGTTGGACTAGATGACCTCCTGTGGGCCCTTTCAACCCTGATATTCTATGAAACTTCTGTGTACACATTCAGCATTAAAGTATTGTCTTGTAGGGCTGACTAATCCTGCAATAAGCAAACTCCAATTAATATAATGAAGCACTGTTGTAATGAAAATCCCGTGACCTTTTATATAAGGTGGAATAACAAGTTACGTATCAGTAACATTGTTGAATCCGCCTGTAATTTGGTACGATGGGGGTGTTCTGGGATCACTCTACTCAATTTTACAGCCTCTGCTGTCTCACTCCAAACTCTTCAGACTCCAACATGGCTTTTCTTGGAGAGAGTTCTCCCTCTTCAAAATAAAATCTTTCTTGTTTTGTTAACTCTTCAAACTGGAACAGTGTCCACAGCTGCAATTTATTCCTGGTGCTAAACTACCAGTGAGAATTCATTACATTGAGAGATTGGCAGAACTAGGTGAGTGAATTTGCAGGCACTTTGAAGGAGATAACAGAGATTGGGCTCACTTGATATAGACTCCCTGGAGTCAGAGTTGAATCCCAAATGGATAGACTCCAGCTATCTATCCCCCTGAAGTAGATAAGCTGAGTTTCATGCAGTTCTGTCCTATGTGGATCTCTCCACAGACCCAAGAGGCTCTGTCTGTTTTGTGTGGGTGCTGAAGATTCCCTGGGACTCAGAATGTCAGGTATCCGGGCCAAAATCCATTTCTCTCCCCCGCCCACATACACACAACTGCAGTGCTGTGCATCTAGATGTCATGACCTTTCGTTGGTGTTTGCCTGTACAAATAAAGTGCTGAGATCCCTTTGGGGATGAAAGGCTCTATATAAATGTCAAATACTGCTACTCTGGGGGGCCACCTAATATGGAATTTATGGCTCTTAAGAGTTCTACAGCAGGGTAACTGACCGCAATGTGCGAGTGGAACTCCAGTAATGTCCTGTTCCTTTCGTCATGGGCTAAGGTGTGCTTTCTTGTTTGGACCAATGTTTTAATACTTTGCATTTAACTAGATAGAACCTTCTGCATAGGGGTCTCAAAGGATTTTTCAGATATTACTTAAGCCTTGCATCACCTCTGAAATAGGGAAGTGCTCCCCCTTTTTACTGAGGCACAAGTGAAGGGACTTACTTAAGCTTAGACAGGGAACCCGTGACAGAGCTGGGAATAGAGACTAGCTTTTTCCAATCCTGTCCCTTAACCAGATTGATTTACATCAGCAATGTAGAATTGGGGTAAACCACTGGTAGTCCTCTGAGCACCATTCCACTTTTCTGGTAAGTACGTCCGATGAATCTGAAGCATTTGGGAAATTCATGTGTGAAACGTGGAGATCACCATAAAATCTTTAAGGTGCTAAAAGTTCATAAAGTTGCACGAGAGAGACCATAAAATGTGGGGGAGACTTTCAAAGACACACATGGCAGCCAGGCACCCAGGTTTCTCATGTGCCTTTGAAAATGTCCTGTCTTTACACACAACTCACTTAGGTGGGAAAGAAGGGAAAGGCAGCTGCATGCAGTGTACCTATTTGATCTGCAGATGTCGCTGTTAAACCACTTAACTGGTTTCAGGGGTAGAAATGCTGCTCTTTTGAATTCCAAAACTGTTGATACTGGCATTTTATATAACCTTAAGTAAAGTATGCAAGCTTTAAAAAAGGTTTATATTCTCGGTAAGGCTAACTTGCTTTTGACTTGAGGTGCAAATTGCATCAGATGTTGCCACTGTGCACTGAATCTAGTTGGCATGTTTGGCAGTTGCTTTGTAACTGTTTGGGTGCCGGAACGAATGCTCAGAACACTCTAGCGAAGCCTTAAAGTATTAGGCAACCTTGCAGAAAGCAATATACACCTCTACCTCGATATAACGCAGTCCTCGAGAGCCAAAAAATCTTCCCACATTATAGGTGAAACCGCATTATATCGAACTTGCTTTGATCCACCCGAGTGTGCAGCCCCGCCCACCTGGAGCACTGCTTTACCGCGTTCTATCCAAATTCGTGTTCTATCGGGGTAGAGGTGTAATGAGACTTAAATTTTCAGTAAAATGAGGAAGCCACCAGGTGGCAGCTCTCTTTGTTCTGGTGCATCTCAGCTGTTGTGTTGTTTCTGGCCCACAGATTCCAGAATCCCATGGACTGAACACCACAGTCTAGACTAACTGACAGACAGAATTCTTCTCCTGTTAGGTAAGCAAGGAGTAGACACCAATTATGCAAATTCTCAGCCATAGTCTTCCTTTTTAATTTTACATTTTTCAAACTGTCTAAATAAGGAAGTTGCCATCTCATACGGTGAAATTCAGAGCCAGAAACCAGGATAGCTCGCAGCTGCACTACCTTTGTGGATCGGTTATGTTTTTAAAGGTGGCTTAGTCACGTCATGGCGAGCATTTTTGCTCTTGGTATTGGGTGTCTGCTGAGAAAGAGGTGGGATTGCTACCCATTTTTCAATCTCCTATGGCAATTAGTTTAGTTTAAGAAAACCCTCATAGCTAATGGATTTTATCTAATGCTGATTAGCTGTGCAGTGATGCTGAAGTATCCATAGGGATGCTATTAAATACTAAAGTGGTATTCACATACTTGATGATGAATAGGCATAGTATTGTTTGTGCTCTTGTATACTAATACTGGGAGTGACTCAGGTACAGTATGCAGAGCTTTTTACGTCTAGGTTACTGAATCTGGACCGAGTTGAAAAAAATCTTCAGTTAGTATTTGACTATTCTGTGGCCTCTGTTAAATGAATTTCTTCCGGTCTCTGTGGGGGAGTAGGTGGGGGGCAGTCTATCACAGTTGATAGTCTAGAGTAACCATGAACACTCAATTCACTTATTTGCTCTAGAGGAATAAAACTGGCCCCCTAGCGCTGAGCTGCATTGGGTATTTCTGTCCTTGTATGTGGAAATCTGTCATGCCACTTCATTCATTCAACACACTTCTCCAGCACTCATTTTAAACTCTCTGCCATCACTTGTTCTCTATAGCGCATTCCCTATGTCTGCTGCTCTTTGCATAAATCTTAATATTTCCTCATAAATTGAATCCTTCAGATTTTTGCCTTTTTATCCAAGGAAGTTTTTCTTGCAGTACAAGGACTGTTATGTGCATGATCAAGTTCAGTGATTTTCAAACTTTTTTCTGGTGACCCAGTTGAAGAAACTTGTTGATGGTGTCCCTGGCCTCTGTTTGCCAGAAGCTGGGAATGGGTGACAGGGGATGGATCGCTTGATGATTCCCTGTTCTGTTCATTCCCTCTGGGGCACCTGGCATTGGCCACTGTCGGAAGACAGGACACTGGGCTAGATGGACCTTTGGTCTGACCCAGTAGAGCCGTTCTTATGCCTGCAACCCAACGGAGCTGGGGATGAGGGGTTTGGGGTGTGGGAGGGGTTCAGGGCTGGGGTAGATGGTTGGGGTGAGGGCTGCGGGGTGGGGCTGGGAATGAGGGGTTCAGGGTGTGGGAGGGGGTTCTGGGCTGGGGCAGGAGGTTGGGGTGCAGGAGGGGGTCAGGGCTCTGGGCTGGGGGTACAGGATCTGGGGTGGGGTGGGGATGAGGGCTTTGGGGGGGCTCAGGGCTGAGGCAAGAGTTTGGGGGGGGCTCAGGCTTATCTCGGGCGGCTCCCGGTCAGCGGCACAGCGGGGGTGCTAATGCAGGCTTCCTGCCTGTCCTGGCACCGCGGACCGCACTGTGCCCCAGAAGTGGACAGCAGCAGGTCCGCCTCCTAGGCAGAGACGCACGAATAGCTCCGCGCGGCTCTTGCCTGCAGGCACCGTGCCCCCCTCCCCCAGCTCCCATTGGTTGGGAACCAGCCAATAGGAGTGCCGAGCCAGTGCTCAGGGCAGGGGCAGCACACCGAGCCCTGTGGCCCCCCGCCTAGGAGCTGGACCTGCTGCTAGCCGCTTCTGGAGCACAGCGCGGAGTCCGAACAGGTAGGGTCTAGCTTGCCTTAGCCGGGCAGCACTGCCGCCGGGACTTAACAGCTTGGTCGGCAGTGTTGACCAGAACCGCCGCGACCCAGTGCTCTACATTGTGTGACTCAGTACTGGGTCACGACCCACAGTTTGAAAACCACTGATCTAGTTAACTATTAGATGGATCTCTCTCTTTCACTCTCTTAAGTCAGCATAATTTAATCTAAAAGTTTATGCCACACTCATGTGGCATAGAGGTGCAGCATATGTTTAAGTGTCAGAATAGAAACCTGATAGGTCCTATAGAAGTTACTCCCAGATCTTGCTGAAGACCTTACAGCATTAACTTGACACAATGAGCTTGAATGAGAGATAAGTGGAGATTTAATAAAAAGTTGCTTAGTTGGTCAGTATTTGGCAGCTCACCAACAAGGTCAAACGGTTGCTACCATGTGACAATCAAATCTCTTCCCAAGAAAACATTGGGAAGATTCTTGTAAACATACTAGATTCACTATAAGTATGTGGTTTTCTGGGAACTAGTTGAATGCAATGCAGAGTGCTTCAACTGTGTATAAATATGCATATGTATTTGTATGTGATATCATTCATTTGAACTACGGTGAAGCAAACTCGTTTTGTCTTTACTGAAGAAAAGTCTGTCTAGAGCAAATTTAGCGTCCACTTTCCTTAACTTCAGTTAGTCAAGAGGTCTCCCGCAGGGGCAAAGTTGCAGAATGTTGGTGTGTACTTACACCCTGCCCCTGAAAGAGACTTCTCCTTAAGTGAAAGTTTCGATTCTTTTGGAGGTGGTGTCCTACTAAGTGCTATTCAGCTGTGGGGATATTCAGCTCGTACAACAATCCCTTTTATTGATCGGAAAGGGGAAACTAAAGCACAGAATTTGTGTGATAATAGATGCTAGAAGCAAGGGCTAACTGTGTCCCCTGGTCTAACCACTGGATAACATGCTTCCATTCTGCTGCTTGAGGGTAGGGTTGCCAACATTCTAATTGCACAAAACCAAACACCCTTGCCGAGGCGCCCCCCGTCTCCCTCCGTCGCTCGCTCTACCCCACCGTCATGCACTTTGGCTGGGCCGGGAGTGAGGGCTCCAGCTGGGTGTGTGGGCTCTGTCGTGGGGCCAGAAATGAGGGGTTCATGGTGTGGGAGGGGGCTCTGGGGTGGGGCTGGGCATGAGGGGTTTGGGGTGCAGGAGCGGGCTCAGGGCTGGGGTATGGGGTTGGGGTGTGGGGTGCAGGCTCCGGGAGGGGGCTCAGGGCTGGGGCAGGGGTTTCAGGGCACAGGCTTTGGCCGGGCGGCGCTTACCTCAGGCAACTCCTGGTTGGCGGCACAACAGGGCTAAGGCAGGCTCCCTGTCTGCCCTGGGTCAGCACTGCTCCCGAAAGCGCCTGGCATGTCCAGGCCCTAGGCAGAGGCACAGCCAGATGGCTCTGCGTGGTGTGCACTGCCCACGCCCACAGCTGCCACTCCCTCAGCTCCCATTGGCCTTGGTTCCTCGCCAATGGGAGCTGTGGAGCTGGCACTCAGGGCGGGGGCAGCATGCGGAGCTTCCTGGCCGCCTCTGAGCCTAGGGGCTACAGGGACATGCTGGCCATTTCTGGGAGCTGCGCGGAGCCAGGGCAGGCAGGGAGTCTGCCTTAGCCCCGCTATGCCGCCGACCGGACTTTTAACAGCCGGGCATTCCGGTCGAAAACCGGACGCCTGGCAACCCTGTCTCTGGTATACCACTATCTTATCTAGCTCCCAAAATACCATGTGGGAAGGATCTTTCAGTAGTCTGTAGCACTAAAACCCTGAAACATACATGATGTGTGATGCTGCTTATTAACTAAAGTGCCCCTACACCCATGACTCAGAACACAATTTCTAATCGCTCTGTGGTGCTGGCTTCCTAACACGACTGACATCTGCATTCTCTGTAAACTCTGCACACAGTAAAAGATTTGTCCTATTCTAGACCTGTTATATAAACCATCTCCAGCTCATATTCTAATTTGCAAGTGTGTTTAATGTCTCCTCTTTGAGATCAGAGATAATGTGAGGGGGTGAGCTGTCTGCTGAGTCAGTCTTTACTGCCTCTTGTTTTTGCCCTCCAGCCCTCCTACACACTCCACCTGCATGCTGGTCTAACCTTTAGCAGCTGAAATCTTGATGTGGTTTTTCTCTGTGCAGTGGGTAACAGTCAAGCAATCTTTGTTTTCCTTTTGCCTAAACGATCATCCTCCTCCCCCCGCCCCCCGCCCCAAATACAGTTTGGTTTTTTTCACAAGGAGATGTAGCTAAAAAAATTTTTTGGAGGGGCTGCTGCAGATGAAGAGAAATGTTCTTACTAAAGCGTGAGCACTTAAGCCTACCAGGGTGTCTCTGTGTTGGCAAACAGCCAGAATAATCCAAACATGTCTTTCCTTTGAAACATCTAAACTCCTTGCAAATGTGAATGCATTTATAGTCTAGAGGCAGCTTAATCACCAGGCTGATACTTCACTATCCTACAACATCATGTGCACAGCCTACAGAACTGGGTCAGTGTCATCTAATGGACTTCAAGCTAACTTAGCTCAGTAATAGTAGGAGAGTCCTAGATATCACTGTTGGAATAAATTTGATTTCTGCTTTTCCTGTGGAACATCAATAGCAACTCATTTCTTACTTGCATGAAATGGTGTGTTTGTGCCTATGTTGGACGTACATGTCTGAATTGTCCAAAAAATAAACTATGGGTCAGTTGGCATTGCTTCCAATACCACCATGCAGCTAGTACACTGTTGAGTTGGCCTATATTAAAACAGATTATTTTTTTTTGGTCTGCCAATAAATTCCTTAATTCTTGTGGCATAGGAATTCTCTAAAGTCTGGTCCACGTTTTTATTGCGCAAAATGCGGACTTCAGGCTTAAACTAAGCCCATCGTTGTAAAGAGGGTTAGGAAACCATGGCTGAGTTGCACACTTCCATCTAGTTTACAGTCCTGTCTGAACTTGTAGACAAGACAAGAAAACTTTGTCCGGCTGTAAACTTTTGGTCTGTTTTTAAATGCAAATCTTCGGTGAGGTTTTGCTGGAGGACTTAACTGAATAATCTAGTCATGGCACTGTTTTTATATTTGTCCTATATTACTAGGACAGATATAAAGTATACCTGGTGTGAAAGCCCCTTATCAAATGTCAAACACTTATTTTTGTTTGTTGTAGAACTGTGGTGCATAGAACACTTGAGTTGGACAGGGCTGCTTGCTTACATTCTCTAGCTGTTTGATTTCTCTAAATATAGATGCATGTAAAAATGCTTCAGCAGTGTTAACTTTGCATATTTTCAGTTGCTCTCCTATATCTCTGTTCAGGGTGCATTATACAGCCTTCTCCCCCCCCCCCCCCCCACCTTGTTCCTGTCTCTACCGGCTTGCATTCCACAACCCTTAGAATAGCATTTCTCCTTTCCTCTACACTGGATCATTTGTTTAGGATCTGTTTAAATTTTGAATCCTAGGAACTGTCTCCAAATCACTTAAATTACCAGACACCTTTGATAGTTGCATTCAAACTTTTTTCCCTGTGGCATTTTAAGTCTCCTTCCTACTTCAAAAAAAAAAGTGGATTTTGGCAACTTTAAGTTACTTGTTGCTATAGCTAGTGTGTGGAATTAATTTTGAATCCCAAAATACCATCTGATTAAGTGCCGTTGCAGTTTGCTTATTAGGCAGCCAGCTCTTTCAGTTAAAGGTCTGAAGGGAAAGTTACTTTTTTTTTTTTTTTTTTTTATGACTGGCAGCTTTGACTGGAGAAATCAACCAAGTTTTGAATTCTTCCTCCTTATATTGTGTATACAAGAGCTCATGCATGAGCTCTTCTTTCCTGTGAGAAGAACTTTGCTTCACAGCCAGTCCTAACCGGAGGAACTCACTATATTATTATTACATGCCTTGTAGCTGTGGAAGGTCACAAGAAAAGCGTGTGCGAGAGTAGCTCTGTGGTCAGTACTTTGCAGAAATTGTTTGGACAGTGGGCTTTTCAATCTGAAGGGCTCCTCAGTTTTCCACTCAGCACCAGTGTTTATCATTGCTGATAATTTAGGATAATTCCTCCCCCCCCCCCCCCCCCCGCTTCATGTTACACATGTTGCTCCGAGGCCAAATAAGTCAGAACAAGTGCAACTCTTCTCCTGATTCAAAAGATTACAGTATGTCCTGTTCTGCCAGTCTTCCTTGAGGTGACTCCCAACATGCTGTTTTTTATTTTTGCAGTGGGATTGAAGATTGATTTGTTTTTGTTTTTTAGTAGTTTATATATTCAGTAGAAGCAGGCTTTGTATTTTACCTCAGTCTCTTTAGGTGAGAGAAGCCATTTGGTTCTGTCTGACTTTCTTTAATTGCATTTTCTAGCATTTCTCCTTCTGAAGGACACCAAGTGGTCTACAAAATTAACTAGTAAATGCAGCAGGTGTCTAATAGAGCACAGCAACCCTTCTCTGAGTCTTTTTAAATGGTCACAGGCATTTTGAGCCCAGGGTGGGTGCTTTTTGGTTATAGATCTAAACAGGGTAAAACACTGCACAACCGTTCACAGCAGGAGGTCATTACTATGAGGCTTAATTACTGGAGCTGGAGCCTGACCAGCACGCTGGTGTTAACACCTTTTTGCTCCTCTGAGAAGCACAAGGAGAGGTTTTTAACTAGGGGTGTCACACTTGGTAGCTTGTTGTTACCCAAGCTTCTTGCGCACACCTAGTGTGCAAGGTGCTCCTCCATTCCCCCCAAAAGCTCCCTGGGGTGCCACCCTCCCATCCCCCTCGTTTTCAGGGACTCGCTGCAACTCCCCAGTCTCCCCCCAGCTAGGGGCTCTGTGTGCCCCTCATTCCCTCTCCTCCCCCCTGTCTGCTAAGGACCTTTATGCCAGGCAGAGTGACACACCAGGGTCTCCCATTCTCTCACGTACCAGCACCATTGCAGAGGCTCTGTGGGGACCAGTATGGGGGGGGATGGGGGCACAATCTCCGCCCATCAGGCGTTGTTCCCCCATTCTTCCCCCATACCAGAGTTCTCTCTGCCCCCTGTTCACACCTTCCCTCCCCCTTCTATGCCCTATTTCCTCATCCTCATACCAGGGTCCCACATTCCACCCTAATATGATGGTATATGTACATGCCCCCATTCTCCTTCCCCCATTGTTCTTCATTCAAAGTACCAATGTTAAATTCTGTTGGGACGATGAGCAGGGATGAGGTACAGTATTGTTGTTGTGGAAGGTGTTCATGGGGCCATCAACCAGGAGTTTGATCTATAGACAGTTGCAGAGGTGCTTGAGGCTGTGCTGAAGAGTTCCTTGCGACTCCATGTGTTCCTGATTGCCCCCCCCCTCCCCTTTTGGTTTTTCAGTTTTCCCCCAAATCAATAGGATTCTGGCCATTGATTCCTAGAATGTTCCCTGAAACTTTGGAATTGATTGACTGTGACCTTCAAAAGTTACCGAGTTACAGACAGAGAAATGCTGTCAAGCTGACTGTAAAGTCTCTGCAAACTGGACCAGTTCTCACAAGTAATCAGGACCACTTTATTGAAGAAAGATGGCACTTCCTGGTGTAGTTAGTCCCTTCAGGGCCGTGCTGGTTCTGATTTGAGGAAGTAGTGCCTCTCACATGAGCGCGGCTTCCTGCAGCACCCGAACTTTCCTTGAAGGCCCCCTCGCCGCGATCTAACTGGATCACAGCTCTTGGTGTATTCAGCAGATTTCTGGCCATTAATAAACAAAGGTTGGTCAGAGTCTGGCTGCAGCCATGTTGATGACCTGCATAGGAGACTCTTGTGCCCCTTTACAAAAAGCCCAAATCCCCAGGTTTTGCCTGCTTTTCCTTCCCCTGTTAATTAGGGCAGTGGTTCTGCATTTATGAATGGCACATAGCAGAGACCGGAAGCTTAACCCCTTTGTTACCTCTCAACTCCAATCAAAGGGAATGGTGGTTGTAGTACTGGGAACTGATCCTCAGGTGCTGGCTTGGATAAATATTTCTGCAGCTAGTCCTCAGGTGGAGTATATTGCAGAAATGCCGACTAAAGTCACTTCATTAGAGAGCCTTTGCCATACAGTGCAGAAAACATAGCAACAGCAGCAGTAATCACATCATCCAAGATATTTCCTTATAAAGTATTGGCGGGGCTGCAGAACACTGCCAGCAGGAGTGGTCCATACTGCCAGTAATTCCCCTCCTTTTTCCTTTCTCTGTGGCAGTAAAGACTTATGCGATTTATGCGAAATCCACACCCTTGACAGTAAGGTTTGTGTGGAAATTGCTGAGATGTCTGCAAGATGCAGATTCTGTAACTGTCATGTCTACAGACTCAAGAATAACACCAGAGTTTTGCAAAACAAAAATATTTTTTCGAAGGGTGTATGTCACTCACCATGTAGCCATTCAGAGCAGCAACAGGAACAGCTTTTCAGACAGCCCTAAAACAAAAGGACATGATTCCTGAGAATCTTTTGAGGCAGCATCTTTTAATGTCCTTTTTGCCATCCTCAAAAGAAGCCTAGGGTCACTTACATTGCAGAAGCAAACTAAGGCATACTTCTGTACTTCTTAACTCTTTCACTAGTTGAGAAAAATGTCTGGAAAACAATTCTTCTGATTGTGGGACAACAACCTAATCTATTTCCAAAGAAATATATTTTTTTTTACTGTTACTTGCATATTTACTGTTGGATCATGTTGAGTACAAACCAGCTGCAAGAACCAAAGGCTCCAAAACGTCATATACTTTGTTTCATGACTCTGGCATGAGTGGATGTGAGCTTTGGGAAGTTTAGCTGTGCTGCAGTGTTTCTAACCCCGCTTGGGATTTGGAGCTCTAGGAGATTGCGCTCATCTCTTAGAGAACTGGCCCCTCTAAAACAAGGGTTCTCAAACATTTCTGCTGGTGACCCCTTTCACACAGCAAGCCTCGGAGTGTGACACCCCCCCCTTATAAATTAAAAACACTTTTAAAATATATTTAACACCATTATAAATCCTGGAGGCAAAGCAGGGTTTGGGATGGAGGCTGACAGCTCTGACCCCTCCATGTAATAAACTTGTGACCCCCTGAGGGGCCTCGCCCCCCAGTTTGAGAAACCCTCCTCTAAAAACAAAACATAGGCCACTACACAAAGGGATCTCACAAAACTGGGTGACTGGGCAACAAAATGGCAGATGAAATTCAATGTGGATAAGTGCAAAGAAATGCACGTTAGAAAACCTAATCCCAACTACACACACACAGAAAGATCTGGTGTTACTGTGAATAGTTCTCTGAAAACATCTGTTCAATTTACAGTAAAAAAAAAAAAAAGCTAATCATGTTAGGAGCCATTAGGAAAGGGATAGACAACAAGACAGAAAATATCATAACACCGCTATATAAATCCATGGTACATGCACACCTTGAATACGGCATGCAGTTCTGGTCACCCCATCTCAAAAAAGGGCATATCAGAATTGGGGAAAAAGTACAGTAAAGGGCAACAAACATGATTAGGGGTATGGAACAGCTTCCATATGAAGAGAGATTAAAAAGAGTGGGACTGTTCATCTTAGAAAAGAGATGACTAAAGAGATGACTTTACAGAAGTTTATAAAATCATGGCTGGTGTGAAGAAAGTGAATAAGGAAGTGTTATTTACTCCTTCACATAACACAAGAACCAGGGGTCACCCGATGAAATTAAGAGGCAGCAGGTTTAAAATAAACGTAGGCAAGTACTTGTCTGCTCTTAGGGTGGTGTGTGTGAGTGTGTGTAACTATACACCACAGTGAAAGGCAGGCTATGTGGACACTGCAGTACGTAGCTACACACGGCGGTGAAATGCTCTGCCAGAGTCTTTCACTGTAGTGGGGAAAGACTCCAGCAGCAGGGAGGCAGCGGGACACTACACTCCTAAAAATAGCAATGTAGACATGGGAGGTGCTTCCTGGGTGTATAGAGAGCCATGTAGAGTATGTACACTAGGTTCTGATGTATCTCTACTCTACTCGCGTGAGCAGTGCCGTAGCATCTAAACAGCTATTCACCCCCTTGCTAGGTGGGTGTACAGTGTCTGTACACTATACGCTGGAATTGTTGGAGACCTAGAGTACGTCTACACTTACTTCCTGGTTCGGCGGCAGGCAATCGATCTTCTGGGATCGATCCCGGAAGTGCTCGCCGTCGATACTCCAGCTCGGCGAGAGGAGTACGTGGCATCGACGGGGGAGCCTGCCTGCTGCGTCTGGACCCGCGGTAAGTTCGGACTAAGGTACTTCGAATTCAGCTACGTTATTAATGTAGCTGAATTTGCGTACCTTAGTCCAAAGTGGGGGGTTAGTGTGGACCAGGCCCTACTCTTCTATTGTAAGACCTTTCGGGCAGAGGCCCATCTTCTGTGTGTATTCTGTGAAGCCCCTCGCACAACTGTGAACATTAATCAAAAATCTGTGTTCTGGGGAAATGGGCAGACACAAAACCAGATGTTGGAAGGGTACTGAATTCTAGTGATAAGGGTGTTTGTACTACACTGATGGACCCTGCATGGGAAATCAATGCAGTGCATTTATTTGTACGTGGGAATGTTTTCAAAGCTGGCATTTTTCTGGTGGGATCGTTACCTTCTAGAACCTCCCAGAAGTGACGCCGTCCATCAGTCTATCCTTTTAGTATGTGCAGGCCGTCTACTCACTTCTCCAAATGAGTTTACACCTTTCTGTTTTCACTAGCTTTGGAAAATGGCCCTTCTTTCCCACAGCAAGGTGCTAGATTTGACAGTTCTCTTTTCACCATAGCCGTTTCCCAGCCCCTTACCATCATGAACTTTGCATCTGGAAAATGTATTAATGGGAAAGGGTTTACCCCAGACTTAGCCAAGTGTTATGCTAGTTTTAAAGGGCCACTTCCAAGCTATGTTGTAAACAATCGTCTTTGCAGATTTTGGCTTCATGTAGCACTTCATTTTAAAGATACCTCCACTACTGCTTACCAGTGTTCAGTGTAGCCAGACCCTTCTTTCGGCAGTGTGTAGAGTACATACAATAAACTGCCCCTTTTCCCCCTCCCCAGCAAAGGTGTAGATGGCGAGGCACTGCTTTGGGGAGTAGAGTAAGGACACGTCTAAACCTTGTGGGTATGAACCTCAGTATGGACCACACTCGGCCAAACAGTGCCTCCCCCATTGCAATGTAGCATCGTGCTGCAAGAGTCTTTCCCTGCCACAGAGAGAGACTCCAGCAGTGGGGAAAGATTGGCAGCGGGGAAGGTTACACACCACAGTGTGGACACAACCGGCTTTTCACTGCGGCATGCAGCTACAGGTATCCTACACCCTGTTGCCATGGTATGCAGTGTAGACATAGGCTAGAAGACCTTCTCTGTGGCCTTGTCCACACCACTTTTTGGAGAAATTGCCCATCATTGTGCTCCCACTGCTGCAGCTCCAGTAGCAATGACTAGGGAGGCCTTAAGCAGCCACCAACATTTAACTACCATACTCACCAGACCTCTTTTGAGCAGGGTTAAATGATGTGCTGGTTAAGAACACCAGTGCCCTGGTTATACTATCACTCCTGACATGTCTTCTTCCAGTGAGGGTTTATAACAACAGGAGACTTCACAATAAAGTCTAGCATACAATTCCAGAGAGATGCCGCAGGCAGGCAGGTAGCAAAGTTGTGATGCAAGAGATTTTATGCTTAGAACTTTTGAAGGAGGATCACTTTCTACAGTGCGCCTTGAGCTACCAGTCTTCCTTTAATGTGAAGCAACAAACTTTTGCTGCAATGTAAATATGTGGCCAGCATGGCTTATTTTGTGAGTGAGCCACATAAGATTTGACATGTGCCAAAACCTCTCACGTGTAAACCGTGAGTCTCCTGGACTCTGAGAATGCTGTCCTACTGAATTCCAGTGGTGGAGCCTTATGTCCCCACTGGTGGTGAAATTAATTTCTTTTACACCACCTACCTTAACACCCTGTGGACTGAAAATACATTGAATGTTTTCTGTTCAAGGGGGAGCAAATGTCTCCTTACAGTTCCTGGCTGGCTTCTGTTTTAGTTGCCTTTATGGAACATCCTTTCGGGGGAAGTGGTTGCATGATTCAGAGAAAATATGGATTCTTTTTGTTAATCTCTGTGCTGTTAACTTGGCCTGTTGGGGTGGAGGGAAGGGAGCATGTATGAGGCGGAGGGTGATTTTGTCAATTTCAATCATAGATACAACCATCTTGAGGAAGTATGGTTAACTGGCAAACTCTGATTTGATTTACATAGATGATCCTCACATGCAGCTGAAACTGGTGTTGAGCAGTCTAAAATTCCAATGGTCTAGGAAGCACAGTTGTGGAGGGCTCGCCAGCTTGATCACATGGCAAGCATTCTTAGAGAAATAGAAATGTACAGTATAGAACAAATATTGCTCAGTACACAAAAACCTTCCTTCTGAAACCGAAAACAAACTTTTTACCTAGACATCTATAGGCACATCACTGCAGTTAAGGCCGGCCTCTGGAGTGTGTACTCTAGTCTAGCCTACTTACATCTGTCAGGCTAGCTATTGTTACCCTGAACAAGCCAATTGGGACCCTCCTGGTAAGAGCAGCCCCACAGAGCAGAACCTCATGGCTATGAATTTAATTAGCCATTTGGGACTTACAGAAAAATATAATTGTTTAACCCTTTCTCCTCCCTGGTATATTTTTTGTGTGTGGTTAAGTGACATTGTTAATACACTCCGTCATAATACCAATGCTCATTGTGCTGTCACTCACTGATTCTGGCTTATGCCCCCTCTTTTAAAGCGGCTGGTCTATAGAGCCTGGTTGGTGGCACAGTGGACTGCTACGAGTTTCTGGCAAGCTCGGGAATTGAAGACCCAATGCTGCCTGTCCTTAGGATAGCTGAGAATATGCCACAACTGTCTTGATGAAAACTGTTCCCCTGTGCAATTATCTTTGCTGTCAGTTTTTCCTAATCAAAGCAAATTTTATCCTGTTTGAACTTTGGCCAGTTGCTTCTGGCTTTAAAATTGGTTTCCTTTCAGGTATTCAGAGTATCCCTTCACCATGCTTTGGGCAACTGTGCTTAAAAGAAATAAGCTTTCTGTTCGGTCTTTCCCACTAGGTAATGCCAGCAGCCTCTTCTCAGTACTCATATAAAGTATGACATCTGTTCTCCAAAAATGCACTACTTGAGCGTTGCTTTCCACCACTGATGTCCCCTTTGTGCTGTCTAGCTCTTTCCTTTAACAAGGAGGTAAGAAATTTAACAAGTAACAGAACTAATAAGGTTTGTGCATGATACAATTCAGCTAACATTATCTTTGTTTTAACCCTCATCCCTCTCTTCTTTTGTTACCTTGTTTTTACGTTAGAATTACATCGTAAGGTTCTTTTCAGGGCTTCGCTTCTGTTGGAGTGGTATTGCTCTAAGCATGCTTTGTCTTAATACGTCAGTTGGCAGTTAAATGGGCAGAGGATACCCAGGGATAGAGCTAGTCCCTGCCCCCCTTTTAAAAAATTTTCCCTCCAGCTATTTCAGTAGCTAAATTAACATGTTTACAGCACTAAAATGCTAAGTTCATGCTTACAAGATCCCGTCCTCTTTGAGGAGTACAAACCTGATCAAAACTTGTAGCACTGAGCATCTTGGTGATTTGCAGAGACTGTCTTAATGCAAAACAAGCCTATTGAATCTTTTTTTTAGCCTTTGGCTTGTAAATAAATAAGCCCCACAGCTCTGTTTGTTGGAAAGATTATCCCTGTCCAGACACCAGAGCCTTGCAATAGTTTGTCTCCTGTCGCTCTTTCCTTTTGGTTCCCCTCCATAACCTTGGGTGCCTTCACGGAGTCCAGTGTCCTTCCAGCGACATTACGTAGTTATTTTCTATACTGGTTTATTGTTTTTCATTCTGCATTGCCCATGGGTCTTTGTGGTGGGAAAATCCTTTGGGTTTTCAAAAAGATGCCCAAGTCCATTACTATCAGTAGTAACTCTGGGAACTGCAGAAACAAAAGGATTAATGGCAAACAAATATACAACATGTGCAGTCCCAAGTGGTGCAAAAATATTTGGCATCACAGCCACTGTTGAGGTACAGTTCAGAGCTAGGCCTGTATGTGTTGGCTGCCTGCTGTGCTCAGCATATCACCAACAAATCAACCCAATGGATAGTTGAATTTGATGGGGTTCCCAGAAGGGCCTGATAAATGGCTTTCTGCTGTGGCCTATTGCTTTTGCTGCCGACAAATGGGTGTGCTAAGCATGTGACCTCCAGATAACCATAGTCTGTCCTGTACCAGTGTGTGCTCGGTTGAGCCCTTGGAGTGCTTCACGTCTGCTCGCAACCCAGTGGGCGTGAGGGAGAATGATCAACAAAATGCTTATTTCAACAAGGGCAGGTGCTCTTTTTGCCTTTTAATCAGTCGGAATGTAAGTTACACTAGTTCTGGTAGCAAGTTCCAAACTTAAGTGCAGTTTTTCTTCTAGTGCTGCAAAAAGGCGCAGCTGATGTGTGTCCTCCCTTCCTGAAGGACTCTGAAGGCAGCTTTCCAGGAACCCACCTAGAGCTTGATGTTTGTTATATGCTCTTCAAACGTTGCCCTACTGTCTGCAGATTGGCGTGCAAGAAATAGAACTACAGTGCCCTACTGAATGGTCAGCTACAAACCAACTTACCTACCATTTACCGGTCAGGCCTATTGAGGAAGGGGAGAAAATCATTTGCATTTGATTGCATGTTTTGGCTCTGGTGTAAGTGCGAGGTTCTTTTCTGGTACTTGTGAGAGTGGGGTGTGGGGGGAAAAAAAGAAGAATTCCGATCATTTTGGGTAGGCTGAAGTGGTGCACGATCATCTTTTGTCTTTCCCAATACTGAGTTATGTGCCTTCATTTAAATCAGCCAAACAGATTCAAGGCTGCAACGTTTTGCTTCTAGGTTTTTAATGTGAGGGGCTCGTGGATTATTAAGGCTGAGCAGCAGCAAGGGACTAGATAAAGCGTTTTTGTTCTTGTTCGTATAGATTAGTTTGCCTTCATTAATCCAGTCACTGTCTATGCAACAAGACAAGTCCATAGGGTGTATTTTGGGAGCAGACTGCGGAGCTGGTCTGAATACACCTTTGTGGCTCTCGGGCTTGGAGCCAAACTAGCACCTTCCACATAAGGCAGGACTCAGCTGGAAAGTTGCTTAGCACAGCCCCTTGTTGGGGTAGGCAAGAGGTGGCTAATGACACCCAACACCTCATTTGTTTGTTTCTGGTAACGAGTTCCCCACATTGTTAGCAGGGCCATAAATTCACAGAGGAGCTCAATTTACCAAAATCATGGAGTTATTTTGTGATGTAGAGAGAGATTTCTTCTCCTGCCAGAGTCTGCAGAGAGAAATATGCGTTAATGTAAGCTCATCGAGGCTGGGACTATCTGTTGCTCTTTGTTAGACTTGGCACACTGGGGTCCCAATCCTGTTGGGGGTCTAGTTGCTACCACAATGCAAATAATAAAGTTTATAATGAGTCTGCTGTTGGGTTTTTTGTTTTCTAAGTTTATCCATTTACACTAAATTGAAGTTCCAGCTGTGCACACTTTCAAATAAGCAGTTTTTAAGTTTCTGGATTTACAGCCCATCTCTCTAGTTAACTCTGTGAATGAAAATTGTCCTGACCTTGGTTGATCTGTCACAAAACTGCAAATTTGCTGTGGACTTGTTTGCATTCCTAAGAGAAGGCAGTCTGCTGTGGGAGCTACAAAGCCACAAAGATCCTAGGGCTACTCCTAGTTTTCAAGGCTCAAAATGTTGCACAAGGAAAGGTATACCATGCAAATGGGCAAGGAAGTTAACTCCAAGTTTGAGAAGAAGGGAGTATTTTTGATAGTCTCTCACATAATGTGGTAGGCAACATAATCTTGTAAAGGCAGATACCTAGTTGCCAAACAAGGCAAAACTAAATGAAAAATGCATGGGGCTGAAAAACACATTTTTAACAGGTCCAGACTATGTGCCAATCCCTAGACAAAGCTTTGGTGTTGTACCCTTCCCCGCCTTCCAAATTGAGGTTTGTTCAGAGCTCCAGAACGTGACCCAGCCTCAGTCTTGGTGGTAGGCATTTTGTTTTGCTACAAATCCAACTTATATAAAGAGCCCATCACTGTGGTATCTAGTATTTACTCTACTTTTGATTTAAGAAGGAAGATTGTATGAAGCAGTCCCTCTAGGTTTACCTTTTCTGTTGACATCATCTACCATATTTTGAGCATGGTTACCTTCCTGTTCTGTCTTTTGAAAATATGACTGGAAGACTTGGTAATTCCAGGGTTTCTGAAAGTTGAGGGTTGTCTGTATTAACCATACCGGGTGAGAAGAGCTGCGCCTGTGTAATAGGAGATGGATGATGGATCAAATTTACACTTATAGGAAACATCCAACGAAGTTGCAGCAGGGATAAAATAGTGGCGATGAAACGCTGTGGCCTTGCTGCATGGTGAGTTGTTTTCCTGTTGGATTAGGACTCAAGTTTAGCTCATTTTATTTCACTAGTGTGAGAACTGGCATCTCATTCAGTCCCAGCACCCAGTCTCAGTGGATCTGCAATTCAGTAGTCCTTGACAGTCCTTGAAGTAAGCTGCCAGTCTTGGAAGATAAAGCAATACTGAACTGAAATTGTCACTCTCTGCTCTAGAACCTCTCTTGTATCTTAAACTGATTTCCAGAGTTGATATAATTTGAAACCCACATTGGAGTTGTGTTAACACCTCAAGGACAGAGGTTTTTGTTGTGGCTTCCAGAGCAATATGGGACCATCCATAAGACAACTGCATGTTTTGTGGCGGTGTAGGACCCACTTTCAGTGGACTCATGAATCTTCCCCTATTCCTCTTAATATAATGATTACAAGATGTCGAATCAACTTCCACAGCTGACTATAAAATGCAACTTTGACATTGGGGGAGGGGCAGTTTGGTTTTGTTTGGAGGTGTGTCTTAACTTAGTAAATATTAAGATGACTTTTATGTAAATACCTTAATCTTACAAACACAGACACTTGAGAGAGCACTGCATCCCTGGATCACTGACTTCCCTTCATCTTGTGTTCACACGCATGGTGTCCCATGCTGCTTTGCGATCAGGGAGTTGCTATTCAGTAATGCCACATATTCACAGTCAAGTGCTACACAACATTCTTGTCCTCTAGTGGGACAGGAAGCAAAGGCTGAAATTGAGAACCGGATTCATTTCCTGATCAAATGCTTTGCACTTCCCAAAACATGAAGGGTTCTTCCAGAGCTTTTTAAAATAAAGTAATAAAGCACTCTGTTTCTCAGAAAGATACGCCTTTTTAACCAATTGAAAGACTAGCTATTCTCTGTGTATCCGTTCTAGTCATTCAGCTGGATTGAAAATGCAGTCTTTTCATTTAAAAAATAAATAAATAATAAAAAAAAATGTTGGCTTTGGAGAGAGCTGGTTCTGTAGATGCTATGCCTAAAAGATAGGAATGACTTTTTCAAGCATCAAGCAGCTATAGGTTTCAGCATTTGTTGTTGAGCTTACCTTGCAAGCTATCCAGGATTCAAGGTTGCTTCCTTTTTGGATTTTAACCATGGGAGTGTGACCTCCAACACCTTTTGTCTAGACATAGCCAGCCAGCATTTACCCTTGAAGCACTGAATTGTGACCATTTTTCTAACTTTTTTCTGTCATACACATGCTAATAGTGGTGGTACTGTGTGTGCCTGACACACCCAGCAATACCTGTATCTGTGAGTACTGGGTGTAACTGGCATGTATTTAAAGTTTAAACTGGAGCTGCAAAGGTTCAAAAAGCAGAAGGTATTTGATCTTTTGTCTGCCATCTCCTTCTCGTCAACGTTGTGTAGGGTCTCTGGGCGGGAGGCACTGGGCATGGGGGTCTGTAGGCAGGGTTGGGGAGCATGCCGTGGTTCTCAACTTACGGCCCAGGTAACACATTGTGGGCCGCTTCATCAAAGTAAATTACTTGGAATTAACTCGTGAAAAAAGCCAGCTAGTTCTTGTGATTTTCTTTTTTTTAAATTGTGCAAATTTGCTGCAGAATGATAAACTGACCCTTCCTTTCCTTGCTTTATTTTTCCCCATCCCATTCAGATGAGATTGGCTCTGTTCCTTTCTAAAGTGCAGAAGAAAATTTAGCACTTGAATTTCCCAGGAATGAGGTTTTGAGACCTACATCACAAGGCCTGATTTTAAAACATCCTGAAACTAACACAGTTGGGCCACCCTTATGGCCCAGTGCTATTTGCTGTGGTGTGTGCTGAGTCTGGGGGGATGTTTTTGGAGCTAGCTTGAGAGCATTGCAGAGACAGCACTGTCCTCTAGGGCTGTGTACAGATGGCGGTGCTCTCTCTCCTCCCTCCTTTGTGGCTGATTCAGAGCATCGTTAGTCTGAGAACGCTGGGAACTCGCTATAACCGGAAATGTGTTAGGCTCCAGCTTCTGCTCAGTTGTGGGCAAGGAGGCAAACGGGGTGCTACAGCGGGAGATAATGGCTGTTCTGAGCACAGGAGGCAAGGTGGTGACCTCATGAACCCACTTAGTTAATTCACAGAGCTGTTGCCTCCGGATTAGCAGTGTGCCTTTTGAATGTCTAGTCAGTTACATCGACACTACAGATCACCACCACAACTTAAAACACGGCTTGGTATTGCTGGGTAGTTAACATCAAATTTGGTTACAGCCCTGTACAAGTCCAAGGCTGTAGCACAGGTTGAGGTGACAAAGTATAATCCCGTCCTTTACACACTGCAAGTGCAAACTGGGTTTTATCTATGTCCAGAGCAGCGGTTCTCAATCCGTGGGCTGCATGCAGCCCAATTAGCACACAGCTGCAGCCCAGCTGTGTGCTAAAGGCTGCCAGGCCGTGTGGCCGGGGCCAGGGCCGCCGGCCGGCCCCGTAGGTCTGGGGCCACCAGCCAGCTGCCCTGCCACCCAGCCCCGCGTGGTGGGGTCCAGCAGCTTGGGGCTGCTGCCAAGCCCCTCTCGCCCAGGGCTACACTCCTGGCCCCACTATGTGGAGGCTCTCTGGGCGGGAGGCACTGGGCCTGGGGGTCTGTAGGCAGGGTTGGGGAGCATGCTGTGGTTCTCAACTTACGGCCCAGGTAGCACATTGTGGGCCGCATATGAGAAATAGGTTGAGAACCACTGGTCCAGAGTGTAACGACTGGGCTGCTGCCATGGAAGAAATAGCAGTGTCAGCAGTAGGTTGGATTTGATAGAGAGGCTATGTAGTCTGGTTTCAGAGGGGTAGCCATGTTGGTCTGTATCAGCAAAAGGAATGAGGAGTCCTTGTGGCACCTTAGAGACTTAACAAATTTATTTGAGCATAAGCTTTCGTGGGGTAAATTTGTTAGTCTCTAAGGTGCCACACGTACTCCTCGTTCTTTTTATGTAGTCTGGTGTGGACCATAAGCCTTGGGGCTTTTCTTGGTATCACATTGCTTTTGCATGTCTTCCATGCTCCTTGCTACCTTTTTAGTTGTTAGGTTTTTGCCCCTTCCCTCAAAGAACCCTTCTTTCAGGTATACTAATTGCAAACCCCCAATCCGAATAAATGTTTTAAAACTGCCAGGGCTAAATAAACCAGTGTTGGCAGACTGAGTGAAATAACTTCCTGCAGTGATGCTATACGTGATCCTTCTTCACTAATCTCTGTATAAGATTTTTTTTTGCCATTTCACGAGTAGTGTTAATGCTATACAAAATATGGCATTGCTGTAGGAGCAAAGCCTCTTGGGTGAGCAGTTGCTTATTGTGTACTGCATGGCTGTCCTACAGCCCTACTCACAGCATCGTGTGCCTGCAAAGGAAGACTTCCATTCTGTCCTTGGTCAGATCACAGTCTGCTCGGCTGCTGGGTCTCTTCTGTACCAAAATAGACAAGTTGTACTTCTCATTCAAAGTGGGTCACACTGTCTTTGATTTACTAGAGGGAATCAAACACTCACAGCTCTGGAACAGCTCTGGTCAAAAAGACAGATCTATAAACCACATTAAAAACTGCCGGCACAGTATTGTCCTGTAGCTTAGAGAGGTGGCAGCTTCATTAAGAATCTGAATGTGTAAACACAGCTTGTGGCTGACTTTAATCATCCTAGTAGCCCCATTGAGCAAAACTTAAGTGTTTGTGGGATTGAGCGGTAGGGTTGCATCCAACTTAAAGAGCCACTTTTAAACTGATTTTAAGAATATCCACACACTGACTTTGCACAGACTTAATTTATTTTTGTAAACAGATTTTTGCTAAATTGGTGCAAATTGTATAGAGACAACCTGCTACATTATTCTAGGTAGAAACTTGGACTCCCCACTGCACCTTATACAGTAACAATATTGGACTTTTGTAAGGTGCAAATAACACCCCTTGTTCCACCACACCAAGGACACAGTCAACCCAGCAAGGGTTAGATTAGAAGGCCAATTTTCTGTTACTGGGTCAAGCTTTCAACCTACTGACTCCTCAAAATTGGATGAAAGCCTTTTCTTTTGTGACTGTTCTACTTTTCTAGTGCCTTGCATTTACTATCTGTTCTGCTTTGAATAAGTAACTTTTCCTTCCCCTGGAAAAACTCAGGTGGAGCAGTGTTGAGTAGGCTATTTAACATTGTTTGGGAGAAAAAAACAAAAGGGAAAAAAATTAAATCTTACTTTTTCTGTTCACAATAATTACAAGGGCTGAGCTGACAAGAACACAATGTCAAAGGTATTTCACGGCTTGCATTGCTGGTGACCTTTAATTTTTGCTGGTGCTTCTTTAATGCACAGGAGTTTAGGAGTTAATCTGAAACAACTAGAAACTGATGTTTATGTGAAGATTAAAGCCAGTGACATTTACCAGGCACTTACTGGAGAAGCTGATTGGGAGTCGATGGATGGGGTATAGAGTTTTTTTGTTTTTGAGCTGCCTCTTTGTTCTGCGGGGTTGCTAATATTCCCAAATGCAGTATGCTTTTATCAGTGGCATCTGTGGTGCACAGCCTCTGACTCATGTGCTCTTTGAGTGAGAATGACACACGGAGAGCAAAGACAAACAACTCCCTTGGCTCAATGAGCACTCTACAAGAGGGGGAAGGAGATATGGTCATCTTGGAAGGACCTTTTTAGCTGTACTCTTAATAATTACTACCCTGAAGTGGAGGAATTGTTTTTTCACTCATTTAGATTCTGCAGCCTGTGTGGTAGGGGAGGGGAGTTGATGACAACCATCCTGTTAGTTGATGGAAAACCCTATAGGGTTGAGGTCCCACTTAGTAGAGGCTGGTAGTTTGCAGAGAGGGAATTGATCAGAAATTGGCCAGAGACCTTTCTTTGAATGTTTGTGAAGCACCATGTGTCCTTTACAGCACACTCTGAAATTTTCTTAATGTAACTGAGGACATCCTGTGTGCTCTGTGTCCTTACTTGACTGACTCTCACAGCTCAGAATTTTAATGTACCACATTGATGTGCTACTTGCTCCAAACAATTCATCCCACAGACCATACCCATTCTTCCAGCAGAGGCACTGACAGAAAGGGGAATACCCGTTTGGCACCAAACTACATCAGTCAGTGGCACCAGGTCAGGTAGAAATAGAAGATTGCTGATCTCTTAGATACTTTACTTCTGTTAATAGGCTATGAGAGTCTGCTTCCCAGTCCAATTCATCAAAGATTGTTAATCGGTTTATTAGATGAAATTCCTGCAATGCACCTGTCCTGTGCAGTGCCTGTGTACTTTAACAGCATTTTAATTGCCAGATATCAAGTCAGATTCTATAGCAGTGCTGTGACTGGAGGGCTGTATTTCTCAGCTGTGACACCTTAGGTGCGAGTGTCCAGGCTTTCTTTAAGTTGCTAGTACCTGGAGGTAGCTGTTTACATTATTAGAACGAAGAGGCTTGCACCAGGCAAATGAGCCAGGCAGCCTGCTAAGTTACCTTTTGAGGTGCATCAGTCCCACCACCCGGCAGTTGAGCTCTGTTTCTGCTCCAAAGATCAGACTAAATGTTTGCTAGAATGATAAACTGATAGCAGAAAGGTGTTAAACCTTGCCTAAGAGATCTAAGCCAGGCTGGGCACACTTCTCAGATGTGACAAGTTTTGAAGTGTGGGTGTTCTTGAACCACACATCTTAATGACTTGCCTGGTGTCCTCCTGTAGGTTAAGTGAGGAGTATGATATTTTTACTCAAATATATTAATGTGTCGAATATGCAAACTTAAAATCTGCTGATTCTAATCCTGGCTTTACAGCCTTGCAACTCGCTTACCCAATCCTTTTGGTTAAATGTCTCTTCTCCTCCCATCACTACTCTTGGTATGGGCGGGTGGAACACCTGACAGTGAAGGCCTGGAGCTGATGATCTTGACATGCTTATGCTCTTAAACATTCAGTTTGGTCTTAAATTGATCCTCTGTGCTACACGCTATGGCGTAAATCTGAGACTCTCTTCATACTAGACCTGTTGTGCAGAGGATTGTTTAGCCACTGCCAAAAAGTATATTTGCCTTCTAAGTCAAAGGAGTTTGAGTGGTAAACACATCAGTAGGAGTCCTTAACTGGCACACGTGGACGTTCCTCCATTGATGTCATGTATGTAGAGCTCTACACGTTTACACCAGCCGAGGACCTGGTGCATTGATCTTCGAGCTGTGATCTTTCACAACAGAACACTGTGGAGCCAAAGTTTTCACTTTTGGAGAAAATTTTTATAGCCAACTTCCACATTGTGGAAATGTGGCCATGTTAAATACAACGGCATTCACAAATGCTGTTCTGCTTTCAGGTAGCTTTTGTATTTGGGGGCTAGGAAGAATAGGACAACTTGGAAGCCAGGTTTTAATGCTATGATCTGAGATCTTGGCAAGCTAACAGTATGTTACAAAGTCCCAATGCAGTGACTAATTATCCATGAATAAGCTTTTATCACTTTGATCATCTCTGCCCAGAAATTTTTTTATCCAGTCTTCCACCATTGCATTTAATACTGCTCAGATTCCGGACAAATGGTAGAGAATTGCTGAAAATTTTCTGCAGACAGCCACTTTCCAGGTGAGCTCTTTGTTGCCAAAGGAGTACAGTGAGTCTGCTGCAACGGTCTGTAGTTAGGCACATCCAAAGTACATCTTTGCCCCTACAGGAACCCATTGTGTTGAACGGCACTTAGATGGCCAACTTTTGAAACTTAAAAGCCTCCAGAAGAGAGTGGGGGACAGATAGGGGAGTTTCCATATTGATTCATATTCTGAGTTGAAGTTGATTATCTAACAGCCTTGTTGCATGTGGGTGGGGAATAAAGCACCAGAAGGGGGTCTATAGTATGTTTCTGGGAAAGTGAAATATTAATTCTGGTGTTCGCTTAAAGGGGATTACCCACAGGTGACCCTTCTAGGAATACGATAGCATGAAATTAAGCTATTCAGTTTCACTTTGAAGATGTTGAATTTCAATCTCTTTAGAACACTTTTCGTTTTTGAATTGTGGACTTGAATAGAAAGTCTTCTCTAGTCTTGTGGCTGAATATCATACTGTGCAAGTGAATTATTTTTTGGAATGCTGAATTCAAGAAATGCATGATATTATTGCTGTTAGACTTAAAAGCCACTAATGTGAAATCAGGTAATATTAGGACCTGTAGTCGTTAAGAATACACAAGTATTTGTGTGACTTCAGCAGAAGTGAAAAATGGGGATTAAGTCTTTACACTTGAATTGGATTTCCCAATCCATAATCCTGTTGATTTAGTGTCTGGCTTCCATCCTAAGGCCTCAGGATATGAGAAATGTTCTCAAACCGTGTACCACTTTCTGCGGACAGTGTCTTTGTTCCTGTGCCTCTGTAGAAGTAAGCAAGATAGTGACCAGTTTAATGTGCCTTAAAAAGGCACAAGTTTTAAACCTGGTGGGTGGGGTGAAAGTGGATTTGAAACTAGCCTTTGACTAGTCTAATGGTCTGTCTTCACTGAAAAGCTAACCTGAATTATAATTCTGTCCTCCCACACACGTTCTTCACTAGTGTGGTGCTGCTATTAACTCGTGTTGGCTGGCCCATCAGGAGGTATGGGCTAAAAGCTTGAGTTAGCACAAGTCAGCTGCTAACATGACTGCTCTGCAGTGTGGACGCAGGCTAGCTCTACTTGAGTGCCGCTAGTTCTCCAGTTCCTTCCAACAATTTCCCCTCTGTGCCCAGAAAGTTCAGACAATTTATTCCATAATTGACGGGAAAAGATAATTCATAGAGAGGCTCTGTTTACCGCAGTGCAAAGAACCACCAGATATGCCCTCAGAAGTCTTGGCACCCACACGAGTGGAGATCGCTCCAGGATGGGCACAACAGTCCGAGTGGTGTTCACAGTATGGGTGCTCTCACTTGAGCTAGGCTAATTCAAGTTAACTCCAGTGAGCTACACTCTGCCATGAAGACATATCCTAACACATGTTTAAGTCATAGAGTTTTAGGCCGGAAGGGACCACCAGCTCATTGTCTAGTGGTCTGTGCTAGTGGTCAAACGCCAGCCACTACCACACCCCACCCAACAGCCAGAATCAGGCCAAAGTATTACTGACCTCAGGAGACTAAACTAGACCAAATGCCTGGTCTAGAGAAGGTTGTCACTAACATGTTACTCCTGTTCAAATCCTAGTCTAGACAAGGCCTTAGTGTTACCTGGAATCCCAGGGCAGGATTCTTTCCCCTGCCCATATTCTGTACGAACTCCAGCATGACCTTAACATTGACAGACATGCCCACGTCTTTAGCAACTCCTGCAAAGTTTCAGCTTTAAGTGGCTTAGTAAGTTTTTATGTGCTAAAGATAGGCTCGGTGCGCGTGTGTATTGGCACTTTGTTTAAAAAGAGCTGAGTGCCTGGTCTTTTTGACACCAGGCACACACTAAACAGCGCCACGTTTATCTGGCTTGGAGGTGAAGGACTAGAGGCCTGAGAAACGGGACTTGCATGTTTCATTCCTCTGCTATTGACTTTCATGAGACCTGGGGTAACTGTGTCCTCAGTTTTACCCCTTTGTAAAATATTGATAATACCTAACCCGATGATGATACAAGGCTTGATTAAAACATTGTAAATTAGACACTTTGCACTGAATAGCACTTTAGCCCCAAGCATTCTGAAGGCAGTTTTAAAAAATAAAGGGGGGGGGAGACAAGTGTTCCTGTTCTGTAGAAATGCACATCAGAGCCCCCCACAATCTGTTGTGTTAATTTCTTACCATTCACCAACAGTAGTGCTTTAATTCGAAAAAAATCTGAAAACAAAGGGAAGGCAGATTAACTGTTTTTGCCACCCCCACCCCTTAACGGTTACTATGGCCACCCTTTGTGTCAATTTTATTTTTACATGCTGGGGAATGGTTCAGTGGAATGTTCCATTTACTTTAATGGACTGCAGTCATCAAAGGAATGTGGAACACACTAAGGAAAACAATGTTGTTGGAGCAGTGAACTCTGCTTCACTTTTGCAGCTCCAGTTATGAAGTGGCATAATTTTTTCCCCTACAGTAATTTCATAAGAATGACAATACTGGGTTCAACCAACGGGCCATCTATTCTGGTATCCTGTCTTCTGACCATGACCAGTGCCAGGTGCTTCAGAGGGAACAAACAGAACAGGGCAATTATCGAGTGGTCCATCCTCCTGTCGCCCAATCCCAGCTTCTGGCAGTTAGAAGTTTAGGGACACCCAGAACATGGGGTTGTGTCCCTGACCATCTTGGCTAATAGCTATTGATGGACCTATCCTCTGAACTTATTGAATTCTTTTTTGAACCCAGTTATAGTTTTGGCCTTTACAACATCTCTTGGCAACGAGTTCTACAGGTTGACTGTGCATTGTGTGAAGAAGGGCTTCCTTACGTTTCTTTTAAACCTGCTGCGTGTTAATTTCATTGGGTGATCTCTGGTTCTTGTGCTATATGAAGGCGTAAATTACACTTCCTTATTCATTTTCTCCACACCAGTCATGATTTCGTTGACCTCTATAAAAGTTATCTTCCCCCCCCGTAATCATCTTTTTTTTTCCCAAGATGAACAGTCCCAGTCTTTTTAATCTCTCCTCATAAGGAAGCTGTTCCATACCCCTCATCATTTTTGTTGTCCTTCACTGTACTTTTTCCAATTCTAATATGCCCTTTTTTGAGATTGGGTGACGAGAACTGCAAGCAGTATTCAAGGTGTGTGCATACTATGGATTTACATAGTGGTACTATGATATTTTCTGTCTTATCTATCCCTTTTCTAATGGCTCCTAACTTGATTAGCTTTTTTGACTGCTGCTGTAAATTGAGCAGATGTTTTCAGAGAACTATTCACAATAACTCCGATCTTTCTTTGTGTGTGTGTGTGTGTAGTTGGGATTATGGTTTCCAACGTGCATTTCTTTGCACTCATCCACACTGAAATTCATCTGCCATTTTGTTGCCCAGTTTTGTGAGATCCCTTTGTAACTCTTCAGTGTCACCTTTGGCCTTAACTATCTTGAATAATTTTGCGTCATCTGCAAACTTTGCCACCTCCCTGTTTATCGCCTTTTCTAGATCATTTAAGAATATGTTGAACCACACTGGTCCCAGTTACAGATCCTTGGGGGATGCCATTATTTACCTCTTTCCACTGTGAAAACTGACCATTTATTCATAGAATCATAGAATCTCAGGGTTGGAAGGGAGTTTAGGAGGTCATCTAGTCCCACCCCCTGCTCAAAGCAGAACCAATCCCCAACTAAACCCCCCTACCCTTTGTTTCTTCTCTTTTAACCTGTTCGTGATCCATGAGAGGACCTTCCCTCTTGTCCCAGGGCTGCTCGCTCTCTGAATTAATGTCTGGACTCTGGCATGCTGTATGCCATTCGGAAGTCCAGAGCTTCATGTAGTTCTTGGTTTTGCTTTGATTTTTTTTTTTTTTTTTTTTGGCAGTGGTGTGAGGAGCTCTTCAGCTCCTATCAGATTCTTGGCTTTGATTCACTATGCCAGCAAGTGTATCATTTAAAGCAGAGTGTTTAGCCTTGCAGCAGAATATCTTTACCGCTTGTCTGCAGTTCTCAGCCACGCAGGTGTAGGTTTAAATATGCATCATATTTTACTGTTGCAATACAGTTCCTAAATTGTCAGCCAATTTTAATTGGCATCAGATTTTGACTTGTTTTTGGTGGGGAGTACGGAAGTGCTCTTTTGCTCTCAGTGATGATTCACTTGTTGCAGGTTTAAAGTACCCCTCGTTTGAAGTGAGATACCTACCTCTAAAGTAGTGGTTCCCAAACTTTAACAACCGGTGAACCCCTTTCAGTAAAATGTCATGTCTCACGAAACCTGGAAATATTCGTTTTTGGGGGGTATTTTCTCCATTACCCGAGTATAAATTATAACAGCAGTGATCTTGGAAATATAACATTTGTTTTTATGACATGCTTATTACACACTTATTTTTTATCATTACAGTATTTTTGTTACATTACGAAAATGGCAACGTTCTTCCAGGATCTCACTTTCGTAGCTTGTATCACTTTGAAGAAGCCTGTTCTAAGACAAGGCTCCTATGTTTCATCAAGGAGTATAAGATGTGAAACAGCAGGAAGATATTTAAGAAGCCAACTCAGAGTTCCTTCTACACAAGCATTCAGGGCTTGAGCAGTCCAGGCAAACAACGCACATTACAAGAAAGCTTAAACTTGTTCTTCATAATAATTTTAAAAACAATACTAGCTGCCTATTTCATTTTAAAAACAGCAAAAAATATCCACCTCCCTTTCCATTTCTTATAAGGAGTCTTGAAGTTGAAATCTCCTCAGTGTGATAGATCTGCTTGCTTTGATCTGCTTAGCTCTTGGAAGTCCAGGGGCTCTGGGCTGCTGGCTCCATGCTGCGTGGGGTCCCTAGGCACAGCTCTGTCCGTCATTAGGGAATTTTTCCCTGAGAACCCCCTGTAACATTTTGCGAACCCCAGTTTGGGAACCACTGCTCTAAAGTGACCTTTAAATAAATAGGCTTTTGTTTTTGTTTAATCTGCTGAGTTTGGGAGAGGGTGCCTGGGTCTAGTTCTGATTTTGGGGGGGGAGGTTGGGGGGCATTGGCAGGGTCCCTCCAGTAAAACCAGACCTGAACTCAGGTGTCTGTTGCTACATTTCAGTGACTCAGTTTGAGTATTTGTTGTCTAGTTGTAGTATTTAAACAATTGCTGCTTCATGGTTTGCCATGACCTTCCCGTTGAAGCCTCCTCTGCCCTATGTTTTTTCTGTTAAATTATGTTTTGAACGGACCGCTCAGCCAGTGGGTTGCTGATCTTTGTCATCTAGCCCCATGCATCGCACTGGAAGAACCCCGTGAGCTGATGGCTTCTTTCCTTCTTTCTTTTTAAAAAGTAAACTTCATAACATGACAGAAAATAGTGTCGAACTGGGCCTGAGGGAAGGTGTCTCTCTCGATGCTGCCGTTTGTCTTACTTCAGACTCTGAACAGTGCGTTGTGCCTTATTATGCTGTAACCAAATGAACTTTTTATTTTTAACAAATCCTTTTTTAGAGACTCTAACAGAATCCTCAGCCAGCCCCTTATTTGGCACTGACTTGACTTGCACATGGCCCACTGCCTCACTCTCTTCTGACTATTCAAGCACTTGATGAGGCATTAATAAGCTTCAGACTCCTACTCTGACATTTCAGAGACTCAGACTTCTGCTGCATCGGAGTAGTCAGGGACTGAGCTGACTGACACTGATTCATCTGGTACTAATGGGTGTTTGTTTTCAAATGGTGTGTATTTTCCCACAAGGTTCAGCTGTAGACCAATCCACAGCATAAAATGAGCTTGCAGGAGCATTGAGTCAGAAATCCTGCTATTCAACTGTCCCTCTCGAACAGATCTTCAACAGGAGAAGCAATGCACTGTGACTGGTGGCCACATTAGACGTCACGTGACTCTTCATGATTGCCCAGCTGAACATCCACTGCTTCCCTTTTCATATCCTAGCTATCTCACTGTGCTATGGTCTTGTGCCCATATTCTCTAGTCTTGATCCCAGTCTGTCTCGTGCCCAAGCTTGTGATGCTACAGATGGACTAGCTCGTGGTATTTTTAAGTGTGGGGGATTGTGTAATTAGTCACTCCCGCAGAATCTGTAAACTAATGAGGCCAAAGAATGCATAATGCTCTCTGAGCATTGGTAAGCAGCAAATTTGCTACTGTCAAAATTCTTTACAAATTACTAGCCATCACCTGTAGCTCTCAATAACTAACATTATGGGCAAGCACCCTAGAAATAGCTGCAGATGTTACTGTAATTGGAGCAACTAGTATTCTACAGAGCTCTTGTGTATGCTGGGAATTTTAGCCATAGCTGTTCTGGGGCAACCCCTTGTTGTAAAGGCTAAGATGCTGTAGGCCACAATTTACCTCAGAGGCACTTTACTCCTTCTTGAAACTGACATAAGCTTACTCTGGTGCTAATTGTGTTTTATCGCCTGTCTACATAAGAGAGCTGCACCAGTGTAAACCCAACTGTTGCTGGCCGTCACTGAGTGTAACACAGGTAAATCCCCAGTGTAGATAAGGCTGGAATTTCTGCTCTTTTCTTTGCCTAGAATTACTGAATGGGAAGAGGAGGGGGAGATGCTCAAGCCTTTTTAATCTAGTAACTTCTCTGCAGCTGGTGATCTGGTGCATCTAGAAACTCTTTAATGCAGGGGTGAAAGGAGGCCGTTGGTGCATAGGGCACCTTCTGTTCCAAGTGACAGTTCGCTTTTGCAGAAGACTGAAGAGGAGGATTAAGAGCAGGTTGGCCATTGAACTGTTGGCCTGGAAGTAGTAGTAACTTGAACTCTTTTGGGTGTTCAGCTGTGGCTCTGATAATTGTGCTCAAAACCAATGTTGAAACCAAGATGATGTCTATGAAGAATGTAACATAGCTCACTTTGTTTCTTAGGAGGTTATGGAAGGATCTTCCTACCTGTAGTGTGGAAGGGGAGGAAACTGACCTTGCATAGAGGGAGCTTCAGGGGCGGTTTCGCCCATTAGTGGCAAAATTGAGGGATGTTTACATTTGATGACAAAACACTAGGGGTCAGAACAGACACATCTCATTACTCCTGATTCTTGTAACTTGCCTATTATTTCTGGCTAAGGCTTCCTTCCAGTCTTGGTGAATAAAAACAGACCAATATTCCTATCACTGGAGTTTAACCATTTATCCCAGATTGAAAATTTTGTGTGCTGTGAGGCCATTATTCTCTTCCTACCATGCTGGGGAGCAGTTTCCTAGTGACCTGATCATCTGCCTTCATATTTTCAATTCCATTCCATGGGAGCTGCTTGTCTGTTGTCAGAGCAATTACATTCTCCGGCAGAGAATTAGTTTTACTTCATTTACTTTAATGCTGGGCAGCTACGCACATAATGTCTGTGGAATATTGAAATCCCGTGTGTGAGCGTGGTGAAGGAGGGGGTGAATGGATGCATGTACTAAATATATTTTGATTGTGTTTTTAGTCTTCAGTGACTAATTCCTCCTAGCTTTCTGCGTCTCCTTTTCCCTTTTCTACAAGCTAGTTGTGTAATAGTAAGGATGCTATCTGGGGCATTCACATTACATCCCCCCCATCACAATTACCCACACTTCAAATTGCAGCACTTATTTTGATCCTAAATTAGGTGTTAACACAGGGTGGAAGCAGGGAGGAGCTACAGCATCCTGCTGCCTTATCTGTCATCCCAGGCAAAGAATTTAACTAATCTTAGGCTACGTCTTCACTACCCGCCTGAATCGGTGGGTAGAAATCGATCTCTCGGGGATCGAATTATCGCGTCTCGTCGGCACGCGACAGTCGATCCCCAAATCGACGCTTGTACTCCACCAGCGCAGGTAGGAGTAAGTGCCGTCGACGGGGGAGCTGTGGAGGTCGATTTGCGGCCGTCCTCACAGCGGGGTAAGTCAGCTCGGATACGTCGAATTCAGCTACGCTATTTGCGTATCTTAAATCGACCCCCCCCCACCTCTCCCCATAGTGAGACATAGCCTTAAACAATGCCCAGAAAGATCATCAGGGTGTCTGAGTAAAACTTCATTGAAAGTTGCCCCTTGCTTTGACCTATTCTGTTCTTTCAGGTAAAACCCTTTTGCTCTCTCAATCCAGAATTACCCTAAACTACCATACGCATAGCATGAAATGAGGGCTTTTTCTCCTTTTAGCCTTTCTCCTCCACCCTGCTTGTAATCACTCTTTAAAATCATTGGATGAGCCCAAAGGCCCGATCCAGTGGGATGCCAAGTACCCTCCTCCCACACTGACCTCAGTGGGAGTTGAAAGCACTCTACAGGGTTATGCCTCAAGTTTGGATGCTGAGCCCTATAGTTCATAACCCACAACAGTCACAGCATTCTGAAAATGGTCAAAATGCAGCATTCCCTGAAAAGACATCAGTGGCTTTTTGTATGAACTTGCTCCTTCAGGATTCTGAGATCTGAAGGAGTCTGATTTAGGAGAATAGCTTCATGGATTAAGATTAGATTTTCAAAGGCACCTAGTGGATTTAGAAGCACATGTCCCAATGGATTTTTAAAATCTTGCCCTCAACTCTTTGCCACTCACGTGTTTCTTTTTTCCTCTTGTCTACAGGTTTATTCAATACAAATCTCAGATGATGGATTTTCTTATTTCTCTGAACCTTTTGCTGCAAAAACAAAACCTTCTGTGCAGTGGAGAGAGGCTTGCACACAGGGCATGGATTCCTCCAGGTCGGGGGAGTAGGCAGTGCGACTCACCAGCCTCAGCTGACAAATGTAGGCAAAGTTTGTCGAACAGCCCACTCTGAGTGGAATGTGTGGCAGTTTTACTCTGAGGTTTAGCATGAAGGTGACTTTATAGAGGGGGTGGATAAAGTGGGTGGGTGGAGGAGGAGAGCAAGACACTGAAGACTTAGGCATGTTCTTCCTGATGGTTTTTAGCCCTAGTAATAGTTAATGTCAAAGCAGCTGTCAGCCACCTCCAATGCACCCATATACAGGATCTTTTCAAAACACAGTCTGTCCCTTTGTTGACCCTTAGTTTTAATTTTAATGTTCAGACATTGGATGTTCAAGGTATAATCTAGTTAAAACTCAACTTGAGGTGAAATGCCAATGCCCATTTTTGCATCCAGTCTAAAATTGCAGTGTTACGATTGGTTCCTGTGCAGTTACTTGCTACTCTTTAAATGATGGCGACTCTGTATACCGTTGCTTCTGCAAGCTGCTGACAATCTCCACTCGGTACTGACAAGACAATGCACCCCTATGCTTTCACACATTCATAATTCTTATTTTGTAATGATGGCCGTTCTCCAGAGAACGTTATGTAATGCTTTGTGATGGAGCAAATAACCACGGCGTCTGCCCTGCTTTTATTTCTAAATATAAATGAATCCTTTCTTTCTGAGATGAACTGCTGCTGCTAAGAACTGTGCACTTCTCATTCTAGCGTTCTATAAGCATGTAGATTATTATTCATCGTGGTTACAGTAGTGCCTATGGATCAAGCATGATCAGGGCCAACTTGTGCTCGGTACTGACTGTGTAGAGCAGTACACAGTCCCTACCCTGAAGAGCTCACTATCTAAAGCTCTTTTAAAAACACATGTTGAAGAGACAACTGATATTGCATTGTCTTCTCTAAACAGTTCTAGTTAAAATACGTGTCATCTGAATCTTATGAATACATTTTCTTCAGTGGGACACTGGTAAGATTAGCCTGTTTGCAGGGTCCAAAATAATGTTTTATAAGCAGATATTTTCCCGAAACAGTTGTCTTTTTAATCACTAAACATCAATGACCAACCCTACAGCAATAAACTACTGTGCAACCAATAGAGAGGAAATTGTTTTAGTAGTTCCCAATGATTTTATAGAAACAGAACGTTCCGTTATTTTGAACGGTGGTAAGAAAAATACCTTAAATGTCCCTAAATTAAATTCAAGCTTTCTCCACTCTGGGGACTATTTTCAGAACTAATGATGCTGTTTGTGCAACGCTGATGCTAGCTTACTCTCAGGAACAAAACTGTGGCATAGCAGAGTCCATATGCTTTGGGAGTTAAGCAGTTCTGTTGTCAATATCACATTTTTTTTTAATGTAAGGGATCTGTTGCATGAGACTGGTGGCCACACAGACCAAGACTAAAGTCATCTGTATGGTCTCACAGCAAAACTCCGTGAATGGTTGTAAATAACTTGTGAATTTCTCAATAATAATCTTCTATGGCACCACTTAGCAACCTCAGATTTTCTGACCTGTTGAAAAATGCCACTAACAAGTCAACATGGTCCATATCTGGAATCTGATACGTCTGGTACCTGTGGCAAATGAAGGTGCAGCAGTATTCTGAGTAGTGACCTGCTTTTCTGAGTGGTTCCTCTTTCTCCTGCTGTTCTTCATTTTCCCAGGATGAATAAGAGAAAAAGTCTGTCCTGGAATGACTCAGTAAGTCATTACAGCATTATGACACTAGTGGGGTGAACTTTAGATCTGCATCCATGAGACTATCACCAGACTCATTCTGGAGATCAGAAAGGGTTAAAATAGAGGGGGGGAAATGAGACTTCAGTCCTGTTTTAACTAATTATTGTCATTTGAGGCACTGAGAATCAGTTTTCTGAGTAAAACATGATTGCTAGAAATTGCACGTCTGGTTTAGTTAAGTCCTGCCTTTTTCATATGCTTAAATGAAGTTCTGCAGACAGTTGGGAGCCGGTTGTAAAACAAGTCTCTAACAGGTAGTTAATGGCCTATATTAAAATGAAATTGCACAGAAAAGCTTGGTGTTAAAGCTGTAAATGAACTGCTCTGTTTGAATAGAAATACTCGCCAGAGTGCAAGTTGGAGAAATCTCAATCCGAGAGGGGACTGACCAGCATGAGGACCAAAATGATCCTGCCTAATTTTTATACACTAAACCAGGAGTCTCGACAGAGTTGCCACTGTATTGTGTAGACGCAGAAGGGGATGTGGGATTTGTTGTATCTTTTTTGTTCAGTGCCCCCCCACCCCCTGAGGTCTCAAGGTGGAATTCAGAAGAACCTGTACATAATGGTAACTTGCAGTATGTTCAACTCCTGATTAGCTTAGCATGCAACAGTTCAGTCCTTTGCAGTGTTACCTTTTTATTTAACCTTACAAACACACTGGTTTGCCTTATTACTCGTGTGTGTGTAAGTGTGTGTGTGATTCAGCTTTGTCCTTTCACTCAAGTGAAAAGTGATGCTTTGCTTTTGCTTTTCCTCCTCCTCCTCCCCTCTCTGAGCCTATAGAACTGAGGACAAGAACAGTAAACTGAACTCACTGTGTGGGCAGTGATCCGCTGTAGGAGGGTTCCCCGACCCCAGAGCCTCAGCAGTGATGCAGCCGATTGACGTAGTTTTTCCTGCATCAAAGTGACTGTTGCCTAGCTGCCTCTCTGAGCCTGCCTTTTTTGTTTGAATGTTCCAGTACAGAGCTGTGAAAAGCCCACATGCGTTTTTACTCTCTGAAGCAGTGTTGGCTAAATGCCTGAAAAACATTCTCTAGCAGTTGTGGAAAGAATCCCATTAATTTTTACAAATATTTTTGTTTCCCCCTCCCCACCCTTCTCTTGAGATTTACAGTAGTTCTCCAGAGAATTGAAACCTCATTTCGCTGGCCGAGGCTGAGCAATCTTGATCAACTAACTTCAGTGCTACAAATTAAATTTGACACCAAACCACATAGAATTTAAACGTGTGTCTGGCTGTTTTTACCTATTGTAATACGTTTTCCTCATCTCCAACCACTCTCAACTAGCTGAATTGTTGAAAGTGTTTCCTCATGAAATGAACATGGGCTCTTCCTTGAAACTGGAAAATATTGGGTACTGGTACATGTACCTGACACTGGTTGTGTTTCTCATATGCTTATGCATCAGATTTTAAGGTGTAAACTGTAATAGGGTGGGTGGGATGATCTTATCAAAATGATTTGAAAGTTCCTGAGAAAATGCTGGACTGTCCATATCTTGTATTCGTGTAACAGCAGGTACTGATTGCAGTTTCCATCCGCTGTAAGAGCAAAGAGTTCATTACACTAGTTGAAATCATCTTGGCAGATGGCAGTAGTACTTTAGTTGTAAAAATGCGCTGGTAACTTTTTGCATTGTACAGTAACTCCTCACTTAACGGTGTAGTTATGTTCCTGAAAAATGCGACTTTAAGTGAAATGATGTTAAGCGAATCCAATT
Source organism: Trachemys scripta elegans (assembly GCF_013100865.1). Classification (NCBI taxonomy): domain Eukaryota; kingdom Metazoa; phylum Chordata; order Testudines; family Emydidae; genus Trachemys; species Trachemys scripta. The sequence goes on along the minus strand of NC_048319.1, from coordinate 3,779,839 downwards.
TCCCCATAAGAATTAATGTAAATGGGGAGGGGGGGTTAGGTTCCAGGGCAATTTTTTTTGCCAGACAAAAGGCATTATATACATTTTAAACAAGCAATTAATACAGGTATTAAACAGGCTGGCAGCCCCCCATCAACTCCCCTACACCCCCCCAGTGTCTCCCCCTGCTGGCAGACCCCACAGATCAGCACCTTCCCCCTGTCTCCTGCCCGTGGCAATCAGCTGTCTTGCAACGTTCAGGAGGCTGCGGGGAGGAGTGAGGACACAGCACGTAGCCTCCTCCCCCTGTCCCCCCCCAAACACTGCAAACCAGCTGATTGCCATGGGCAGGGGAGGGAGGGGGAGTCTGCGCGCTGCATCCTTGCTCCTCTGCCCTCCTTCCTGCCTCCTGAACGTTGCAAACCAGCTGATTGCCTTGGGCAGGAGGTGTGGGGGGCAGGGGAAAGGCACTGATCCGCGGGGTCCGCCGGCTGGCTGGAGGCACTGTGGGGGGGCCACATAGGGGAGCTGATAGGGGGGTGCCAACTGTGGACAAAGCAGGCGGCCAAAGGACGTTATAGCAGAGCATTGCACAACTTTAAACGAGCACGTTCTGTAATGGAGCAGGGACATAAGATCAAAATAACGTTAAGCGAGAGGACGTTAAGTGGGGAGTTACTGTAATTTGCTCTCCCGGATGAAAAAAATTCAGTAGCCAGTGATCATGCTCATTTGTCTTGGAGTATGACAAAGCTAGGTGAATTCTCAGGGAGTTTGTGCCTTCCTCAGTAACTTATCCAACACTGGTTGCTCTTAGATACTGTTCTAGTAGATAGACCATTGGTTGTCTTCAGTCTGTCACTTTAGCAACACTGACAATTGCAATAGAAACCTGTGTGTCTTGCGCCTTTTTAACGAGTTAAATTAGAACTTTAAATTGAAAGAATGCAAATTGGGGATTAAAGGGACATGGCCAGGTCAAATTTGGTCTCAAAGTTTTTTCTTTTAAAACTAGGTGGGTTTTTTTTGCAAAGCCTACAGCTAATAGAAATCTTTCCATAACACGTTTTATATTGAAAAGGTTTTTTTGTGCTGCGTGTACAAACTAAACTTTATAGAATTCAGCTACGGCATGAGAATGTGCAGCTCAGATGAAACTGACCAGTCAGTTAGATTTTCCTAATTTAAAAAAGAGACCGGTAAAAAATGATGGAAAGATGAAATTAGATGTTTTAACACAAGATGCATGTGTAAGGATGTATGAGACTGCATTGGGTATCGAACTTGCTCCTGTACAGATTGAACCTGTAGCAGGATAGCAAGCTAAGGTCTTCTGACATAGGCTCATAAGGTTCAGGAGTACTGGCGTGTTTCTGAAATGTGTTTTGTGTAAATGATTTGAGTAAACTGGTAAAATTCCATTAATCCCTTCTAAGGCCACCCTTTTCCTAGGCCATTACAAGTGAGCTGATCATGGGATATGAATTTCCTGTTGCCTTCATTGCCCCCACTACTCAATGTAATAAAACAGCATGCCAGAAAATCAGGTTGGTTCCTGTAATGATGTCCCTGTCACTTGTTCCATTTTAGGTTAATTTGCTTGATAGGAAGGTTATGGTTTTCCAGCTTTCAGCTTGCTCCACGTTCTCTGCTAGTCCGTTTTTAAAACTAGAGCCCAAAGTTGAAAGTACACAAAGCTTTTTAGCTTGTAAAGGTATCTGACATATTCAGTGTTGACAAGTGGAAATTTCTGGTTTAAAAGTTTTGCTTAGAAATTATAGTAGTCTCATTAAGAATTTTTAATGCCATGCAAAGCCAACTGAGTTTGCTTAAATCTCTTACTCGGAGCTGTGGGTAAATACACTTGATTCATTCTTTCCCTCTTGTGTTTTAAAAACTATGAAGCAGAATAAATTTTTGAAAAGACGGACTCCTTAAAGAATGCTGGTTATGTGAAAAATGCACAGTATTACAGAGTCATGCTGGTTACGTCCTTTATCTGCCCCCTTATCCCTGCCAACATGGAGTGCCTCAGGCATCGGCTCTGCTGTATGCCCAAATACCTTCTTGCCCTTGGATGTCTCATTGCTTCCTTCAGCTTTGGTCATCACTTCTATCATTTTGACTTTCAGCCCCTGGCTAGAAAGCGATTTACTGAATGCTGTGCAACTGAAGTGACCCTTCTTCATGGAAGTTTTAGTTTGTGCCATCAGATACCATTAGGCTGCTATAACCTCAGGGACTTCCAGTATCTGATGTTGCAGACGGCAACGTTTTGCAACATTCTGAGTTCCATTGTGAAGGGTGTAAGTGTGCACTAGATGCTAACTAGTTCTGTGTGATCATTTCAAGGTAACACTCATGTCCAATGTTTTTTCTTTCAGGAATAATCCAGGAACAGTGAGGAAAGGTATGTACACGCTGGCCATTTTGTGCCCTTTTGTATAACTAAAATTGGCATGTGGTTTCATGGCATACATGTATGTCTGATAGTATTGGTTTCTGGTCTTAGCATTAACAACTCTGATAGTTCAAACTGAACTGAACCTTATCATTAGACCTACAGGACTAGCCTTCGGGCAGGATTCGCTGAATTGGTCTGTGCCACACACAGCTCTCTTCAAAAGAGGTCTTGAAAGAACTATTCTTAACAAGCAGAGCAGGGTACTGCTGAGTGGTCCTGCATCCCATGTTAACTGCATGATGCATGGGCCAGCTATTTTCCTCCTTCTGCAACAGTAAAGGGAGGCGCTCTGCTCTTGCTTGTGGCACATAATGCACATTGTGGGCCTGGGTCTAGATTTATTTGGCTCATATTTTATATTTCAGGGTATCTGCTTTTCTCTTCTCTCTCTTCACATCCGGGGTGTTCTGGATGTGGCGCTTCTGAGCCTTTATGACCAAGTTGTCTCGTATCTCCTCTCCATCAAGTTACCTTGGTGGTTCTCCCTGCTGAATTGCAGAAGATCCATGTTGCACAAAATCTCTTCTCTGCCACAGGCGGGCTACGTTCTTGTAGAAATCTTTAGGATTCATTAGGTTGCAGTAAGGAGTTGAGCGGGACGAGCAGTGCACACGGAAGCAGCTTTTTTAGATCTTGCTGAATTCCCAGACGTTGCAGCTATTATATGCCAGAAAGCAGTAATATAAGTAATAGCATGTCCTTGCCTGAAATACTGTGTTCGTGTCTCATCTCCCTGCCTCAAAAAGAATATAGAAGAGTGTTAGGGGTGAATAAGAAGAATGATGAGAGGCATGGGGAAAGCTCCATACAAAAAGAGAAGATTGGGACTCGATGGGGGTGAGGGGGGTACATGATAGGTATACAAAATGAAGAAAGGTAGAAAGTGCAAATGGGGGCTCCTAATTATCCTCTCCCACAAATAAGGAGACGTTCAAGGATGCTGAATGACGACAAACTTAAAACTAATGAAAGGAAATGCTTTTCTACGCCATGCACTTCACCTGAAGAACTCGCTGCCCCTGGCTCTCATTGAAGCCAAGAGCATAGTACCGGGGAGGGCAAACTACAGCCCACAGGCTGGATCCAGCCCATCGGGGCTTTCAGTCCGGCCTGCGGGATTGCCAGCCCTGTGACGCAGCGGGGCTAAGGCAGGCTCCCTGCCTGCCTTGGCCCCGTGCCGCTTCACATCCTGGGGGGGCAAGGCAGAGGGCTCTGTGTGCTGCCCTCACCTGCAGGCACCACCCTCCGCAGCTTCCATTGGCCAGGAACGAGGAACAGCGGCCAATGGGAGTTTCAGGGGTGGTACCCACAGGTGAGGGCAGCGCGCGGCAGAGCCGCTTGCCCCACCCCACCCCGAGGAGCCACTGCCAGACATGCTGGCCATTTCCGGGAGCGGCATGGACCATTTAGCCCTGCTGCACACCACTGCCACCCCGAATTGCTCGAGGTAAGCGGTGCCGGGCTGGAGCCCACACCCCAACCCCCTGTCTTGAGCCCCCTGCTGCACCCCTCCTGCACCCCAACCCCCTGACCTGAGCCCCTTCCTGCACACCGCACCCCCTCACACAGTCTACATTCCCTCCCGCACCCCAACCCCCTGCCCCAGCTCTACATTCATGGCCCTGCATGCAATTTCCCCACCCAAATGTGGCCCTCGGGCCAAAAAGTTTGCCCACCCCTGGCATAGTAGATTCAGAAAAGGATCTGACAAGAATGTATGCAGTCCCTTTGGGAAAAGGAAAAGCTATTTTAGAAAGGATAAATACACCCTTGTGTGTCAGCTCTTAAACCAACAATTAAGTGACAAGGATCAGTAAGAAACTCCCTCCCTCCTCCCCAGCAGGTTATAAATCTTTCTTCCCTTCTACTTCTGAAGCATCTGGCACTGATAATTTTTATTTGATAAGCCACTAGCTTGCTGTGTATGGCAGTTTCCATAGTTCTGCGTTCCACAGGCTGTCATGTAATTATGATGCAAAAGGCAGGTGGTTTAGGCCAATGTTCTGCACTAATGTGGTCCACACTGGGGAAGAATTTGAGAGTCCTTGTCCCAAGTGTCTTTGGAAGGTGGCACTAAGTTTAAAGTGCTGTACGTACCAGAACTCTGACTCCTATTAGTGAAACCTAAAAACATCCTTTGTCTTCCATTAGCAAACCCACCGACATGAAAACACAAGCCCTTCTCTTGCTCGGACTCTTTCGTGGACATTGTAAGCGTGCTTGCATGCAGCATTCTCTGTGGCACAAAGCACAGAATTCTAATGGGATTGGTATTCCTGGGTCATGTAAATATGCCATTCAGAATACTGCCGGGTGTGAATTTGAATAAGGTTGTCCTATAAACATTGATTTCTACACCTTGAAGCACATACTCTTTTTGCTGGGCTTAAGTTGCTAGAATTAGTGTTTTTAAAAAAAAGGGGGGGGGAGCAATATGTTTGTATTTATACTTGAATAAAGCTTACATTTCTCTCAGTACAATTGCCAGATTTAAAAATATAAACCACTGCCCTGATGGGGCAATCTATAAACCACAGTACAAATAAGTGACTCTCCAACTTCGCATCAGGTTTATGGTGAAATCTAAAGAATTGGCGTTCCAAGTGCGGAACAGGGATGAGTAGAAACAGCATGATCAGTCATTTCCCTGTATTAGAATGAATGATAGAAGCACTGAAACCCTTAAGAGACGATGGAGCAGAAAAAGTAAATTACAAATACACTCAGTTTTCCAGTATGAAGTGAATGAATGTGGATTGGTGATTGTAGGTTGCCCATCTTTAAATGCTGATCATCCTTTGTATAAGACATGACATGGTGTATTCTGTACATTTTTCAGTATCTATTTCTTAGCCATTAATTCATGATTTACAATTTCTGAAAATCATCTTCCACTATGGGGTTCTGAAATGTGCATGATCTCTTCAAGCCAACAAAGGGACAGGTACCCTCCATTGTCATGATTTGCATGTTTTGTTCAAACAGCAGAGGCATTTTCTAAAGAAATAAGCTTCCTTAATCAACACAATATTGAATGCATGCAAATTGGAACTTCCTTCCTTATTCCTAACAGGCAGGGCAAAGGTTAAAAGAAAAGCTAACTCGCTTAAGGCTTTGTATTTAAACAAGATTTTCCTTGTGATTTTACATTCACATTTGTAACATAATAAGATTCTGACATCCACCCCCAGAGATGTAGAGAAGTTCAATTATATATAAATAGTTCACAAAAATGCATCTTGCGTAGGAGGACTGGTTAAAATTCAAACTGAAAAACCTTCTAGTATTATTCCCAGATGAGTGCACATTTGGATGTATCTTTAGATAAGCACAGGATTCTGTGTACACTAAGTGGTTACCCTCCACTTGTACCAGCCTAAAGCGTCTGGTTTTGAAACTGTGGGCATTGATCATGATGCAACATATACTCCCTGTAAACTGGTTCAAGGTAACAGTGCTATAAATGTGAGCCTGCAGCCTTGGAATTGGATCATTGTGTCAGTTTTACTTAAACCGGAAGTGATTGCAACAAAAATATAATGCAGAATTAATTGTTTTGCCTCAAGCCAGTCACTTGCTAGGCCAAGTAGGATCTAAATTTGGTGGGTTTGTAGTAACTTCTTAAGAGAACTATTTTAAATTTTTGGAACACACACATCTGCATCAGTCTGTTCTTATGTAAACTTAGGCGCTGAGGCAGTGGGACATAATTATTTTCAGCAGATTTAAGGATGGGTAGGCAGAGTCCAAGGGCTTAGCTAAACTTGAGAATTGTAGCATGTGAATTTAAAGTCAAATAGATTTATTGTGGAATAAGTGTCCACACGTGGAGTTAATCAGAAACAGTGAATCTGAAACAACTCCATGTTTAGACAAGCTCGTATTAATTAACTCATTTGCAGCCGATCAGTCTTACTTGTACTGAAAGGCTCACCTTTCCAAGGGGAGGACAGTCCTTTCTCTGGTAGCTCAACACTGAGTCTTCATTAGAAACCGTACTGTGGCACTGGGTTGTGACACTGACATGAAGTCATGCATCACTGTTTCGTACCAATGGCTAGACACATTGGTTGCGGACACACCTACAGATGCCTAGACTGGAATCTCTTTTCTACAGGGGTTGTCACATGAATATGTCTGAGAGATACAGGTTAAGTAAACCTGTTTAAAACTAAATTTGAAATTATGACATAAATTTACTACTCCAAAATAATGTATATGTGCTGCATCAGTGAGCCCTCCTCAAATAAGTTAAAGGGTGCTGCTCTTTTATACAGAATGTGGCTTGGGGGGCATCTTTAACTTTTGAGGTCAACTCAAGCATTGTAAATAATATCACAATGTCATGTTACTGCATTCAGTATCTCTATCTTCAGTTGTTACAGTGGAGTGAATGCTGGTATTAACATTTTTCCAAACTTAAGTACTTTTTGTTTCTGGAGTGCAGAAAAGCTTTTATCTTAATTACTTTTGGCTAAGTTCAGCTTACGGGTGCAGAGAGAATACTTTCTTCACTTGGACTGATTCAAAGTTAAGAAACCAACTGGGAGTTGAAGAAGCAGGAGAGCTCGTTTTCCTTCTTCAAATCTAGGAATTAAAATCAGGGGAGAGAGGAAAGAGGTCTACTAATTCTAAGATTTTGAAGAACATTGGGACCAGATTTTCAAAGGCACCTGAAGATGCAGAATAGGGGCCTAGTGGGTTTGATAAAGTACCTAAACTTAAGCGCTTTTAAAAATCCCACTAGGCCTCTATCTGCAGCTGTAGGCACCTAAATACCTTTGTTTCTGTTCACCATGGGGTCAGATTTTCAATCTTCAGTTCACTTACTATAGTTAATATTTCTTTTGTTTAAATATAAAATATGTTTTGATCAACTTTTTATGTATCCTGCACACTTAAAATAGATTTCTTTAACTAATAAATACAATTTTAAAAGGCCTGGTTTTGTACATTTTTAACTGAATTCCAGTTTCCATCCAAATGCAACTTGACACAAATCCCAAGTAAAATAATCTCTGAAATAAGAAATGAATCATTCACCATTTAGTAACATAATGTAAAAATTAAGAATCTGAATAAATGTATTAAGCTCCATAAGAATGGCCAGGCTGGGTCAGATCAATGGTCCATCTAGCCCAGTACCCCATCTTCTAGCAGTGGCTAATGCCAGATGCTTCAAAAGGAATGAACGGAATGAACAGGGCAATAGTCCAGTGATCCATCACCAGTACCAGCATCTGGCAGTTAAGGGCTTAGAGAGAGACAGAGCATGGGGTTGCATCCCTGACCATCTTAGTTAAGTCATTGGTGGACCTATTCTCCATGAACTTAACTAATTCTTTTTTGAATCCAGGTATGGTTTTGGCCTTCACAACATCCCCTGGCAATGAATTCCACAGGTTGACTGTGCGTCATGTGACTGAAATATTTCCTTTTGTTTGTTTTAAACCTGCTGCCTATTAATTTCATTGGGTAACCTCTGATTCTGGTGATATAAGAAGGGATAAAGAACACTTCCTTATTCACTGTCTTCGCACTAGTCAAGATTTTATAGACCTCTATCATATCCTCCTTAGTCGTCTCTCTTCCTGCTGAAAAGTCCTCATATGGAAGCTGTTCCATACCCTTAATCAACCCTTGTTGCCCTTCTCTGTACCTTTTCCATTTCTAATATCTTTTTTGAGACAGGGCAACAAGAACTGCACACACAGTATTCAAGGTGTGAGCATAACATGGATTTATGTAGTGGTATTATGATATTTTCTGTCTTATCTATCCCTTTCCTACCTGCTTCCTAGCAATCTGTTAGCTTTTTTGTTTGCTGCTGAATATTGAGCGGATGTTTTCAGAGAAACTATCCATGACGACGCCAAGATTTTTCTTGACTAATAACAGTTAATTTTAGACCCCATTATTTTGTATGTAGAGTTGGGATTATGTTTTCCAGTATGCATTACTTTGCAATAAAATGGCAGATGAAATTCAGTCACCTAGTTTTGTGAGATTCCTTTGTAACTCTTCGCAGGCTGCTTTGGACTTAACTCTCTTGAGTAATTTTGTATCCTCTGCAAACTTTCCCACCTCTCTCTTCACCCTTTTTCCAGATCATTTATGAATATGTTGAACAAAACTGATCCCAGTACAGATCCCTAGGGGACACGGCTTTTTACATCTCCCCATTCTGAAACTGACCATTTATTGCTACCTCTTGTTCCCTATCTTTTCACGAGATACTGATCCATGAGAAGACCTTCCCTTGTATCCCATGACTATATAGTTTGCTTAATAGCCATTGGAGAGGGACCTAGTCAAAGGCTTTCTGACAGTCCAAGTACATTATATCCACTGGATCATCTTTGTCCACGTATTTGTTGGCCCTCCTCAAAGAATTCTAATAGATTGGTGAGGCAATTTCCTGTTTAAAAAACGCTGTTGACTCTTCCCCCAACAAATCTTGTTCATCTGTGTCTGATAAGTCTGTTCTTTACTATAGTTCCAACCAATTTGCCTGGTACTGAAGTTAGGCTCACCGGCCTGTAATTACCAGGATCGCCTCTGGAGCCTTTTTTTAAAAATTGGCATTACATTAGCTAATCCTCCAGTCATCTGGTACAGATGCTGATTTAAGTGATAGGTTACATACCACAGTTAATAGTTCTACAATTTCATGTTTGAGTTCCTTCAGAACTCTTGGGTGAATACCATCTGGTCCTGGTGACCTATTACTGTTTAATGTATCAATTTATTCCAGGCATATAATTGCTTAAATAAATGTGTATAGACGGTGTCAGCAAAAGTACCAAATGTAGTTGGTTGCAAATAAACATGTTTTAATGGTTACCGACCAATGAGAATGAGCCTTCCTTTAGGAAAATAAAAAGTACAAATGCAGAACTAGATTGATTTTTTTTTTTTAAATCCGCAATTCTGATCACAATTTAAATTAGTAAACAAAACTGATTTAAATCATTTGATTTCAATTTACCCTGCTTTGGTCACCCTAGTTATTCCTTTTTCTCCCTCTTCCCCCCTCCCCCCAGTCACCTTACTGCTTTCTCTTTCTACCTGAAACTGAGCATTCACCTGCTAGATGCAATACTGGGAAATAAGGAAATAATGTTAATCTAGAACATCCTATTAAGTGCTTTCAGGTTGGGGTGGGGGGAGGACTGGGAATGGAGTGGGGGGGACTGGGAATGGGAATGGAGGGGGGGAGATGAGATCTGTTTTTTGTTTCCAGGATAACATCCTGCTGGCCTTTTTTTCATGCTGTTCTGTATCTAGTGCTGTATGGAAAGTCTCATTTGTGACATGCACTTCTGTATATACAGATACATTGCTGAAGTCTAAAGCACAGTATATTATAAAAGCAAATCTCTAAAACACTACTAGTTTATAGGTCAGGTCAATATGACTATTTCTTCATTTTTAATATTTTTGTGGGACAGATTACTAAAATGGCATCTGTTACAACATACATTGTCTAAACCGGGAGAAGTTTGAATGGATTTATATTCTAGTCTGTACTAGATCTTCTAAAACATGTAGCTCTACAAAAATTAGTAAACTAAAGGTCGGCTATTGCATGAAGATTCATTACTTGTTTCTCTCCTTCTATAACCTGTTGTGTAATTTGTCAGTTACTTTTTCTTTTTTTGGTCTCCCTGTCTTTCTAGCCTGGAACTCTTTCAAATTAGTTACAACTACTCAGTCCTTAGCTCAACTCCTGAACTTATTCCAAGCCAACGTGACTTAACTTCCTGTAAAAGAGACAAAAGAAAGCGACCTTCTGCTTCCTTTCCCTGCCTAACAGATTACATGGCCCATGTGGGAGTTGCTCCTCAGTTGCAAATCCTCACATGATGTTGCAGTCATCAGCATTACCAAAAGACCCAGGCTTCCGTGAAAACAGCTACACAGACACTGCAGACACAGGCTGCAGTGTAATTACTTTGATGGATGAAACAAGTGGAAAGTAGTCATCAAGTCAATCAAGCTGTATTTTAATCTGGTTTAGGGAACAAGTATCCTCATTTTTACTTGCATGCTGCTGACTTAATTAAGGGATCTTGGCTTCACTGCTAATCTATTTTAAGTCCCTTGTGGGCACCTCATTTTTGCCCTCTGCACACATAGCCCTAATGAAAACAAGGTTAGCCTATAGAAAGGGAGTGAGAGCAATAATCACAAGACTGCTCTCATACCAGTATGTTTTGTTTTATTAACACGAACAAAGGCATTAGTGCTTACTGGCCTCATGTGATGTGACCACTACAAAAGGTCAAGCACATTTATAGTGAAATTACCAGGAGCTGTCTATGCATGGGAGTGAAGCAGTTTCAAAATATGAATGCGAAATCTTGTCTGCAGTCAATTTATGCTAGTAATTGAACCTGGCAGAGGAGTTAGCATGTGAAAGAGTTTTTATTCCTCTGGCAACTTATTGCCAGGCTTCAAGGGTATCTTGCTTAACCATCCATTGAAAACTTGCTTTTCCATTGTTGAAGCACTGTTAATTGGGGCATGTCAAAACGATTTAGTGGCTAAGGCACTGGGCTGGGATTCAGGAGACCTTGGTTCTCTTCCCAGCTCTGCCACTGACTTGCTGAGTGACCATGGCCAGGTCACTCCCTCTCCATGTCCCCACCCACCTTTTGTCTTTTTTCATTTAAACTGCAAGCTGCTGGGGGCAGGGACTGTCATTTTAGTATGTTGCTAGAATAGTGGGGCCCTGGTATCAGCTGGGACCTGTAGGCAGTACTGGAACACAGGCATTCCAAGAGATTTCTTTTAATATTTGTCATATGATATGGGGAAGATGCCAACCACTGCTTCTCCTTAAAGATGTCATGGATACCATAAATCTCCAGCCACTTCCAAAGAAATAACTTACATAGGAACTGAAGTTTATAGGTGATCTGGTTTTTCAGTGTCATTAATAAATGCACTTTCCTATGACATGGGCAAATACTGCTGCTATTATTATTATTGCTGTACTACCTACGGGCCAACAAAGAATGGCACCCAGCTGCGCAAGGTGTGGTACAAATAGAGTACTAGATGGTCCCTGTCCCATCATGATTTCCAGAGCAGGCTGGTTGCAATCTGAACAAGACAGATGCTGGGTGGGGGAAAGGTAAAACACGCAATCTGAACTGCATCTTTAGGATAGGTGCTGCTCTCCTCTGCTTAGCTTTAATTATACAAGCTCACTTTTTTTTTCCCCCCTGTAAGATCTTAATTTTAATATCCGGGCTTCAAGAGTGTTGTGTTGGCCTGGAGTGGAATAAACTGTAGAAGGCTTAAGCATGGATTAAGAGGGAAGGCAGATCTGCAAGGGTGAAAAGAGAGCACGTAAAGGAACAAGAGTAGATGGATTGAAAAGGATATTTTAGTACATCTTGATTGCTGTTGCTGTGTGAACTTTATTCTAGTAGTGATTACTGCTGAGTGAGATTGAAACCTGATAAGCAAAGGTCACCTCACAAAGATGGCATCACGAATCAAATATTTATAAGAAACTAGCATTAAGACTTGCTTTCTCTCTGCTTCGCTTGGTTCGGCTTACGAGCAATAAAAGGTTACTGGCACTACTCAAACACATGTCACTGTGTGGCTCTGCCTTGCTATAGGTAATAGTCATTGGTGTGCAAAAGTGCCCATTCAGTCATCCTTTGTCTTCCTTTTATTTAAGTTTCTAGCTGTTTTAACTTGTTCTCCTGCAAAATGATGTTTCCTCTCTGGCATGCTGTGCACCACTCCTCCATTCCTAGCTTCTTTTGGGCAGATTGCTCTTGAATTAATACTGGGGAAGGTGTTTAGGAATTTTACTGTGCTCTAGGTTGGGCTTTTCAAAAGCATCAATGGGGCATTATGGACCCTACTTTTCCCAGTGATGACAAAGCCCCAGTCTCTGGTTTATGAAGACTTTCTTGCCTTTATAGAGCCCTGTCAGCTGCACAAGTCAGGGAAATAGGTTGGCAAAAGAAGTATTCAAATATGGTTTGTTAGAGGTGCTAACACAGTTTCCCTGCCAGTGTGCACAGAGTCTTCGTGATTTCCAGAGCAGGCTGGTTGCTTAACTCTATCTTGAATCACTGTGTTCCTAATTAAGAGCTTTAAATAGCACTCCGTGCCACCAGATGAGATGCTGCATCTACCAGGGATTGCAGTTGTCTTGACACAGGGTCACTGAGGGATTCGCAGGGTTAAGTTAGAAAGTGGAAACTGCCCAGCTCTCCCTGCTTGAAGTAATTTTACTTGGTGTCCGGATTCTTGCCCATGGCTTTGCAGTAATGTCTGGTATTTTACTTACTCTGTTTTGCAATATTTAGCTTTCTTTAACAGCAGTCTGTCTTGGCACCCTATTTTCAAGGACATGGTCACCTCAGTTCATGCTACATATATTGTCAATGGCACAACAGTGTTCAGTGTCTTTTTTTTTTTTTTAATTGATTCTTATGTTCCCTGAAAGTTAGTACGGTATGTTACTCCAGTTGAAAATTGCTTACCTAGAAATCTGCACCTTTCAGAGTGTTCTTTGTGTGCTCACTTATCCCCATCTTCTTTATTGCCTATGCTTTACATAGATTGAAAAAGAACTCGTGTCTACATGTAAAGGGGTTGGGGAGGGTGGTGAGTGCACCCAAAGGGCATATGGGATATAGGTATAACTGTTCTGGCTTAAGCTAGAAGTCTCCATTAATTGAGCAATTAGTCTTCTTTCTTAATGGCTTCTGGTATGATTCTATCACCCTCTTAGTTTAGTTTCACTGCCTGTGAAATGAACACCTGAAAATTATGGACTGTCCTGTGTAAGGTCAATATTAAGGAAACAGTCAATGTATTTTCACAGCATAGCTCAGTTAACTTAAACAAGCACAGCTGTCATAGAAACAGTGTGTTGTATGAAGAGGCTGTTCTTAAGTTAGAAATCAGTGCCCTTCTGGAGAAATCAGTGACATTTGCTCTGTGCTCTTCTAGGAAACTCTTCTGAAGCAGTCGATTTTATCAAAAGGATTCCTGTTAGAGCTGTCGATTTAATCGCAGTTAACTCATGTGATTAACTCAAAAAAATTAATTGTGATTCATCGCAGTTTTAATCGCACTGTTAAATAATAGAATACCAATTGAAATTAAATATTTTGGATGTTTTTCTACATTTCAAATATATTGATTTCAATTACAACACGGAATACAAAGTACATAGTACTCACTTTATAATTTTGATTACAAATATTTGCACTGTAAAAATGATAAACCAAAGAAATAGTATTTTTCAATTCACCTCATACATGTATTGTAGTGTCAAGTATCAGGGGGTAGCCGTGTTAGTCTGTGTCTACAAAAACAACAAGGAGTCTGGTGGCACCTTAAAGACTAACAGATTTATTTGGGCATAAGCTTTCGTGGGAAAAACCTTACTTCTTCAGATGCATAGAATGAAAGTTACAGATGCAGGCATTATATACTGACACATGGAGAGCAGAGAGTTACTTCGCAAGTGGAGAACCAGTGTTGACAGGGCCAATTCAGTCAGGGTGGATGTAGTCCACTCCAATAATAGATGAGGTGGTGTCAATTCCAGGAGAGGAAGTAACTCCACTTGCAAAGTAACTCCCTGCTCTACATGTGTCAGTATATAATGCCTGCGTCTGTAACTTTCATTCTATGCATCTGAAGAAGTAAGGTTTTTCCCACGAAAGCTTATGCCCAAATAAATCTGTTAGTCTTTAAGATGTATTGTAGTGCAATCTCTTTATCATAAGAGCAAATTACAAACGTAGATTTTTTTAAATTACATAACTTCACTCAGACAAAACAATGTAAAACTTTAGATCCTAAAAGACCACTCAGTCCTACTTCTTGTTAAGCCAATTGCTAAGACAAACAAGTTTGTTTACATTTACAGGAGATAATGCTGCCCGCTTCTTATTAACAATGTCACCTGAAAGTGAGAATGGGTCTTCTCATGGTACTCTTGTAGCCAGCATTGCAAGGTATTTATGTGCCAGATATGCTAAACATTCGTATGCCCCTTCATGCTTTGGCCCCCATTCCAGAAGATGTTCTTCCATGCTGATGATGTGTGTTTAAAAAAATAATGCGTTAATTAAATTTGTGATTGTACTCCTTGGGGGAGACCTGTATGTCTCCTGCTCTGTTTTACCCGCATTCTGCCATATATTTCATGTTATAGCAGTCTCGGATGATGACCCAGCTTATGTTGTTAATTTTTAAGAACACTTTAACTGCAGATTTGACAAAATGCAAAGAAGGTACCAATGTGAGATTTCTAAAGATAGATACAGCACTCAACCCAAGGTTTAAGAATCTGAAATGCCTTCCAAAATCTGAGAGGGACAAAGTGTGGAGCATGCTTTCAGATGTCTTAAAAGAGCAACACTCTGATGTGGAAACTACAGAACCCAAATCACCAACAAAGAAAATCAACCTTCTGCTGGTGGCATCTGACTCAGATGATGAAAATGAACATGCGTCGGTCCGCTTTGTTTTGGATCGTTATTGAGCAGAATCCATCATCAGCATGGACGCATGTCCTTTGGAATGGTGATTGAAGCATGAAGGGACATATGAATCTTTAGCGCATCTGGCACGTAAATACCTTGCAATGCTGGCTACAACAGTGTTATGCAAATGCCTGTTTTATTTTTGAATGCAGTACTTGTAATGGGGGAATTGAAAAATACTATTTGTTTTTTACAGCACAAATACTTGTAATCTTAAATATAAAGTGACCACTGTACATTTTGTATTCTGTGTTGTAACTGAAATCAATATATTTGAAAATGTAGAAAACATCCAAAAATATTTAAATAAATGATATTCTATTGTTTAACAGTGCGATTAATTGCACGCTTAATCGTGATTAATTTTTTTTAATCGCTTGACGGCCCTAATTCTTGTGTATACTGTACGTGCTCTCCTTAGTTTCTCATACAAACCTCCTTTCAAATGAACTCGAAATCCATAACACAGTAGTCTGGCCAGTGCCTAAACCAGGGGTTCTCAAACTGGGGGTCGTGACCCCTCAGAGAGGTCGCAACGTGGTTACATGCGGGTTGCGAGCTGTCAGCTCCGTGGGGCTGACAGCCCTGAGCCCCTATTAAAATTAAATTCCCTCCATTTTTATTTGGGGGGGCCGGGGGCTCACACTTAGAGGTTTCCTGTGTGAAAAGGGTCACCAATACAAAAAGTTTGAAAATCACTAGTCTAAAAGGTGTGATATTAAAGATACAGCATCAAGGTTACTGGACCAAAAATCTTGCTTACTTGTTTCTTTTCTTTTTTTCTTTCTGGTTTCCTTGACCAGAAAAAACATGTAACTATTTGTTGGGGAGGGGGAAATCCTTCCTTGTTCTTTTCTTAGTGAAGTCAAGGCCACACTCATGAGAGCAGCGCACAAGAACAAAGTAAACACATATGAGGTAAGACAGAGAACAGCTCACATTTCAAACTTCTAAGGAGTTGTAATTAACAGGGGAGGTGGTGTTAATGGAAGGGGAAATTACCTTCATTGTACTGTGCAGAGGTGCCCAAACATTGCAGGATACAGGGACACGTGGCAACTTTCCAGAGCCCCGAGGACAGCACTTTTTTTTTTTCCCCAGATCCCCCTCTTCTGAATGGGAAATGTAACAGTGTGGGAATGGATAGACTGTACAGATAGAGAATGTTGAGTCCTGGCTTTAGTTTGCTTCTCTCCTCTCTCCCGCACGCCCCCTCCCCTCCCCAAATCTCCCACTTCAATTCTTTACATGCCTTTACTTTCTCTCCACTCTTTCCTACCCTGATCCATTCTTTCCATTTCTTCTTCTCCCCAGCTTCCATCAGCTGCTGGGCATGGCTTAAGGCTGAATGGGGCCTGAATCCAGCAAAAGACCTTATAGCACAGCTGGCTCCATACTTGCCAATGCTTGCTTCTCCTCTGGCCTCATGGCAGACCCCAACATTGTCTAGTGGTGGAGCCTATGGGTCTTCCCTTAATCCACCCTGCCATCTACCAAGTAGGCGAAGCAGCAGGGAGCATGGCATGCTGGGAAATTAAGTCCCAAAAATCTCACAGGCCGCACTTCCAAGGCTAGCATTACCTTGGGTAGCAGGGAATATGACCGAGTGATGCGAGTTGGAGACCGTTACTTACGAATAATAATGTTCTTCCTCCGTCATGTCAAACATAACTGCAATGCACAGTAGCATCGAAATCCCTCCGCCTACTCTTCTTGTAGGAAGCATCAAATGCTAAGTGCTCACAATGCTCTGCTCTCCTTTTTGGTCCTGTAAGTGATTGTCTTACTAAAGTAGGGCAATAAGACACAAGAACATAATGGCTGGGCAGTGACGGGATGAGAATCAGTGACATTTGTTTAATGACTTTTGTAATATAACTTGAGGCTGTGCCCTTACACTGCTCTAATCAGGCACTGCAGTCTGAGATGAAGGAAAAAACCTTTCTGTATGAGAAATCGAAGTCAAAGATTCTGAGAAAAGAAATATACTCTTGGTGGTTGTGTAAGTTTGACTGGTCAAAATGAAATCTACTTCTAAAAATAGAGGCTGTCAATATTAACTGTGAAACATTTGTCCTTTAGAATGTGAAGAAACGTGGGTGTCATCAAATTAAATCATGTAATCTCTGGGCAAATACACACTCTGCATTTAAATTCATAGAAACTTCTTTGTGTGAGAACTCGGCCACCATTCAGTGGTTCAGTAGAGATTCATATCAGACACTTGATTTCAACAAAAAGGATTTTGTCCTCTGCAGTTAGTCAGGTTTTCGTCCCACAGTTTGTGTGAAGTGCATTCTGATGCATCAAGGAGTCTGGTGGTACCTTCTGATGCATGTTCAGTAAAGGAGAGAAAAACACTCTGGGCTACTTGTCCCAATAGCAGCCGTCTGTTCTTTAACCCCCTGCAGTACTTGTGATGCAACTCTAGAGGGGCCTGAGTGCATAGTCCTGTTACTGCTGTCTTCCTCTTCCACTGACGGAGGTGAAAGTGCAGTTAGTCAGTGACTTTCAGCACACGCACTCTTCTGCAGCTAACTTGCTCACCCTGACTCAAGAGATTTCTCCAACAGCCAGTATTGCAAATTCAACCCTGGCTCTTCAGACCAAACTGGGCTCATTTTGCCTCTCACATTGTCACCAGTAATAAATGTTCTCTAATGAGAACTTACCCATACGCAAAGCTATGAGCGAACAATAGAATTCAGAAGCTCATTCTTCCAAAACTGTAGTGGGTCTGCAGCAAAACGTTGTATGCTTGGCAGTGCTGCTGGCAGATGTGACCCAGAGGTGCATACAGCAGATATGATGAATAAGGAGGTGCCATTTTTATACAGTCACTTCTCTGACTATAGCTCCATTGTAAAGCAAAGGAAAATGCTCTCGTGAAGGGTGAGAGTTCACACTAAATATCTCTTGTATGAAACTGGAAAACTAGCTTTTCTGTGCTTGTACCAGATTAAAGCAAATGCCAATTCACATTGGCACATTAAATGTTCTGTTC
Source organism: Trachemys scripta elegans (assembly GCF_013100865.1). NCBI lineage: Eukaryota > Metazoa > Chordata > Testudines > Emydidae > Trachemys > Trachemys scripta. The sequence goes on along the minus strand of NC_048319.1, from coordinate 3,761,859 downwards.
AGTTGGAAGGTATTGGGAGTTCTGCTGGGATTAATACCAAAAAGGCCCTTTTGGAAGATTGTGACTCCTAGGTACATCTGCCTATTATAGATATCACTTAGTCTGGTAAAAATGTTGATGTCAGATTACACCGATGTGCACTAAATTGCTTGGCAGAGAAGGGCCATAGCTGCACGTTCCAAGAAAGACGTCTCCTTGGATTCTTCCTGTGAAGCAGAACAGGGGAAGCAATTCTAGTAATTCTGATAGTTCTGGGTTGGCTGGTCCCAGCTCTGTCGTTTAGAGTCTGCTTTTATCTTCAACTAACAAACATTTTCCTAAGAAGCAGTAGATGAGAAACCCCACTTGGTGTTAAAATGGAGTAGAGAGAAAACACAAGGAAAGTTTCTAGCTGCAATGATTGTGCAAACCATGTTGGCTGGCTCGACCAGTCTGACCTTCCACATCATCACTGTACTCCTGGCAAGCACTCTGTCATTAGGAGCAAAGTGTTCAGACTTCATATTTTAAATACGGTGTTGTGGTCATAAAGACTCCTTACGAACATACAATGTGCAAAGAATTACTCTGACAACTAGAAAACATGCTGTGATTTATAGGCTTTTTTTGGAAGTCTGTTCAGAGCTGGTGTAGCAGACTGTATATCAGGTTTGTATATCAGGTTTGTCAAAGCACATAAAAGAGGTTACTGTATGTTTGGCACTCATGTTCTTGTAGAACTTTTTTTATGGGCATGTACTTCACCAAGACACATCCAAGGGCTTGTCAGTATTTTTCTTGTTTGCTCAGCATCATCTGAATGCTGGTTCCCAATAATGTGAAGTTTGACTAAGAACAGTTGTGTCAAGTTGATAGTTTATTTTGCTCTAAATTGAGACATAGGGCTTTTCATATGAAGTAAATATTTGTCATAACATCAATTTTGGCAAACTTTTTGCTAGTAAATATCTAGGCCAGAAGCCTCCTTGCACAGGTATTTGCAAAAGACGGAATCTGTGATGTCCAAACCTTTTTATAGTGGATTATGTTTATCTAATCTGTGTACTGTATGGGATTATTGTCATGATTTTATAGAGGAGGCTGTTGCTTACATTTTTATTTTGGAAGCTGCAGAAAATGTGTTGAAGGGGGAAGACTCCACCATGCACTGACTCTTTACTTACTAATATACGTTCAATTGGACATCTCTGTGCGTACTAGTCATGCGAAGGACTAGTCCCAGAGTAGGCTACCCTCCGCTCGCCTGTAGACAAAAGCCTGAAAAAAGAAATAAGTCTTGAATTGTGCCCTAAAGGTTAACAAGTTAAAGCAGTGCTGGACCAGATGTAGCGAACTCCTCTGTGAAGAATGTCTTCTCACCAAGCACCTGACTGCCTAATCTTAAAACTGGTAGATGACCAACTTCTGTGACAACTCAGAGATGGTAACTTCCTGGTTCTTAACCACTTCGGTCTTTGTAGATCAGTTTGTAGATTTACCTGCAAAGTAAATGGAAAAGATTCTTGCAGTAAGAAGGATCTGGCTCTTATTTCAAGCACAGCCTTCCCTACCCAGCCCTCCATACAGTTTCGGAACCCTGATGTGACCCTCAAGCCAAAAAGTTTGCCCACTCCTGATGTAGACAGTACCTTCAGCAATCCAGTACCACACAGGGGCTTTGGTTCAGTGCTGATCTGAAGGGAAGACTTTGCTACTAAGCCACCGGTATTGATTCATGTAGCACCTTGGATATCTCTAATCTCAGTACTGACCAAGCCTGATCCTGCTTATAGTGGGATATCCCAATAGATCACAACTGAAAGCACAATAACTGCAGGCTAATAGAGAACAAATAAGCTTTTGGATACTACTAACTTTTTGCTGTAACCGAGTAGTTGGAAAAACCATGTTTTCGCTACTTGGAAGCCTTTCTGAGAGGGTCATCTATCCTGGGATTTCAGTAACATTTTATCACAGCTGTGCATCTGCTGAATTGATACTTAGAAAATCGAGTAAGGGTATTTCTGGCCTAGTACCTGTAGTGCAATATAATTCAGAAGCCAAGGTTTCTTCCAGTAACTACCTTTGTAAAAAAAAAAAAAAAAAAAAAGCTTATAGGCATATTGTGCCAGTGAAAGTTTTAATGGTTACGTTACCTCCAGTATTTACCAGCAGACTTAGCATCTCAAGTAGCAGTGACTGAACAAAAGGTTGTTATGCCTAATCATACAATGAGGATATTATAACTTGTGGTTCTGATGTCATTCCCAGCAAACTCACTTTCTACAATCAACCTAAAATCCTACGAAACCAAACGCCTTAACCTTTCCATTCCTCTTATATGGCGCTGTGCAAAGTTTCAGTAAATATACCCCCCCCTTCCCCCCCCTTATGGTGTATTTATTCTTCCGAGCTCTGACTGTCCCAGTGCCATTTGTAAATCAGTGCTATAATAAGAATGATGCGCTCTGGTGTATTCCTCACAGTAGTTGCTTTGACTTATTTGCGTGTTGTACAGGGTATTTTTATATTCTTTCTCTAATAATATGTGGCTAACTTGCTTTGCAACAGTATGATCCTATTTCTGGGAGAGAATAAATTTTAGTGGTTTGCTTTTTACCCCAAAAAAAAAAGCATTCTGCTTACCAGATGCTGAGCAAAAATACTTGACATTTAATTCTTCAATGCCTACTTACAATGTAGAATATTTTTTGCATAGATCTGCTATTTATGAGGGTAGCTGCTTTTATTTTGGTAAGCAAATTAGTTTGCTGTAAGGAAAGATGTGTTTTACAGACCATAGATAACCTCTATCCTCTAGCTACAGTGAGATAAACAGATATAGTTTAGTTTTGCTCCATTACTATAAATGGCATGTTACTTACCTGGGTATTTCTCTTCACTCCTGCATCATGGTTTGAGCATTGGCCTGCTAAATCCAGGGTTGTGAGTTCAATTCTTGAAGGGGGCCATTTAGGGATCTGGGGCAAAAATCTGTCAGGGACAGTACTTGGTCCTGCTGTAAAGGCAGGGGACTGGACTTGATGACCTTTCAAGGTCCCTTCCAGTTCTATGAGATAGATAGGTATATCAAGTCCACCCAAAAAATACCTGAAGAACAGCAACCTTATTCAGTATCTTGAATCACTCCCTTCATCCATACATTCCCTCCCCTCCAATTGGTAAAACAATGCCAAACTTTTCTCAGTCTTCCAAATGCCAGCTACTCAAAGGGCTCACGTTTAGACTTTGGCAGAAAAACAGAATTCTGACAGTTCTGTGTAATGATGCTGTTAGCATTTAAAGAATAGTGCATGCAGGCATTGCCCTTCTTCCCCAAGGGTCTGGCTTCAAAATGTGGTGTGCAGTCTTAAGCCATTTTGGGTCCATCATGTTCTTGGTGGCTAGAGGACAGTTTTGTTGATGTTATGCCTGGTGTATGTTTCTGTCCAGTTTAACTTCGTACACAAGTTCAGGTGCAACTTAGTGCTAGGCTGCTGAAAGTGAGAATTTTGCAGATGCATGACATTTAACGTTGGCCTCCGTTTAAGACCTTCTTTGTAGGGAGGGAAAACAAATGTGGCTACTGGACTTGGAGGGGTTTTCCCCTCCTGGTGCCCTTGCTCATCTTGAGAAAACAAGATTCATTTCAAAACCTCTCCACCCACTCGGAGCATGCACAGGAGCTGCAGAGCAGCGAAGGAAAGATGAAATTGGTTTTTGATCTGGTGCCAATTTAGATCTGGGCCAAATGACTCTAAGAGCAATGTGGAGCAGAATTATTAATTTTAGTAGGTGGTGGCAGCTTTGTATTTTTAATTGCTTTGTCAAATCTCCTACTTTTCTCTTTGCATAGTACACTTTTTTAACTTGCCTCCCTTCTGTACAAATCCTAGACCTCTTGATTCAACTAATGCAGCATTGTATGCGTACATGCTCAGTCCAGCACACTGTTCAAAACTTTGTCCTTACCATTTTTCTTTTAATGGCTCAGAGGTACTTCCACCATTTCCTGACTCGGGTCAGGCAGACTATGAAAAAGTCAAGGGAAGTTTCCTGATGTTCAGCCTAAACTTCCTTTTCCTTAATCTCATCCTGTAACTTCTAGCGATACCCTCTTGGCCCACTCTAAAAAATTCTGAATTCTCTGTCTCTCTGCTTAGTGTTTACACATGTCAGATAGTTGTAGAGTTACTATCAAGCACCCCCCCCCTTCCCACTCAATCTGTCCACTTAAATCAGCCCCTTCTTTAGGGCTCCAGTTCAGGACAGTATTTAAGCATGTGCTTAATTACAGATGCTCCCCAGGTTACGCAAACCCGACTTAGGGAAATCCGTGGTGGGTTGATTTGTTTGTTTTTTGGCTTGATTGTCGGAGATACGTTCCCGACTTGCACAAAATCTGACTTGCGCAAGGCGTTCCGAAACGCAACGCTTGCATAAGTTGTGGAGCTTCTGTGCTATCTTGAACAGGGTTGCTTTCCTAAATCAAGGTATAATGACTTATGCATGATCATTTTTGTAATTGTGGTGTATCAAAGTAACAAGTCTGCTTCAATGTAGTAGGCTAAATAGTATAGAGCTGCCTTTCTGGGGTGCAGTACTATTTCTTGTTGCCTCTTCTTCCTAAAATGGGTTCTTTTCTGTATATACTATTATCCATTTGTGTTTTGCTGTACCTCCAAATGTTATTGCAGAACAACAGGACTAAGTGGTTTTGGTTTTGTTTTTTTGTTTTGTTTTTTTGGTGGTAGGACTTTCAAAGAAAGATCCAAGACATCATTTAGTTATGCCCTTATATAGAACTGTCCTAATAACATGCTTTGCGAAATGTATCTAGGGCAGGTTATTAAAAAGTCAATACTAATTCATTGTTACCTCCTGTTCAAAGTATATTCCAGTGTGGTAACTGGCTAATGCTAACAGTCTTGTATCTAGCAAGCACTGCTCTTAACAATAGCATGGACACCTGTATAAATTTTGTTCCTTTACTTTAAAAGTTACTGCTCCTCTTCAAGATTTAAAAATAACTACCCAAACTTCTTTGTACAGTGTATCTATTTTCATAAAGAGCATTACCCTTTTTCCTTAGGCAGTGTCACAGATCTCTTTGGTTACAGGTTACACGTACTATTACCGTATGTATTGCTCAAAGGTCATAAATGTCCTTAGCTTTAAAAGCCCTTATGCAAAAGACGGTTTAATATTTAGCAGACAAAACTATTGAGCAGTTGTGGGGTTTATTGTATCCCATGAGCAAGTCTGCAAACAACATTCAGGGAATTTACTGAATCAGAGTAAAAAGGAGGAACTATCCTGCTCCTCTCTGCGGTATGGGTTCTTGAGCACTATGGATGAAATTCAGCCCTAGATGCTAATAAGCCCTCAAAATAGTACTTCTAAGTGGGACATAAGTGATTCATATTCCTTGTAATGGCCCTCTGCACATGGGTGAATTTCACCACAAAACTTGATTGTGTAAGCCACAGGGGAAAGTAGCTGAGAATAAACCACAAGCGATCAAAAGTAGGAAGATTTAAAGCAGGAGAGACTCTGATAATAGAGGTGAAGCGTTTTTTATGTCTGGTTACACAGCAGTGAACTCTGCATTACAGACTGTGTGGCCATAGCCGTGTTGCAGTTTTGTCTCTGATCTGCAAGGCAACTGAGCTGCCACATTATAGCCATTAATGCTCGTCTCACCGGCCTCTATCAGCATATTCCTTTTTCTCTTTTCCCTTCCCTCCCAGGCAAAAATGTAATTAATACTGACCAAGACCCCCTAGGACTAGGAGAGTGAGAGGTACACTATGGCCTGATTTTTTCAAAGGCACTGAACACCTGCAGCTTCTATTAAAATTAGTGGGAGCTGCAGGTGCTTAGCACTTTGTGCACAAGTGGCCTGATTTTCAGCATACATTATTCCTTGACTGAAATTAACTAAAATGCACCCAAGGGAAGATGTTAATGTTGAAAGTCTTGCTCTGCTCCCAAATCCTGACTATATACCTCTTCCAAAATCCTAATCCCTCGACATCTTGAAATCAAAGTCTTTTAGCATAAGTTAGGTATTCGTCTAGCCTAAATTATGTAGTGGAGCATTTATAATATAACTAGCTCTTACACCGTGGACTAATATTAAAAACCCTGGGAGTAGCTTCAGATCTTCAGAAAAATAATCAAATGTATCTACTCAGATGAGGGAGCTGCGCTCTCTGGTTTCAGGAAGGGAGTAGATCTGTTAACCACTCTAATTGCTTGGCTTTCATGCATGGGAGGACTTGTAGGTATCTGGGAGGTGGCTGAACTAGGCAGCCCATGTTGAATATGCATGCAGAACGGAAGCCAGCAGTGGCTTCAGTTCTTGCATTTACGGGATTAGTTACAAAAGAACTCCTGGGTGGTGAAACCAGATAGCGACTTGTGCACATATTTAGCTTCATACTTTTGCTGCTCCTGCCGATTTAAAAAATGTGTATAGACATATAACTGCTGTAACACTGAGACATGCCTGGTCACACCGAGTTCAATAGTACAAAGGTTATGATTGTGTGGAAAATGCACTGGCACCAGAAGTCCCCACCTACCTGACACCAAGGGCTTTGTAATGATAAAATGAAAAGGGAGGGAGTGTTACTTTTAATACCAAGCCTATCTGCAGTAGCATATGTGCATTAATCCACTCTGTTCTGTGACATCTTCAAGTTTACCATAAAAAAAAAAAGTACTTGTGGCACCTTAGAGACTAACAAATTTATTTGGGCATAGGCTTTTGTGGCCAAAACCCACTTCATCAGATGCATGCAGTGGAAAATACAGTAGGAAGATATATACACTGAGAACATGAAAAAAAGGGGGTTGCCATACCAACTCTAATGAGACTAATCAATTAAGGTGACTATTATCAGCAGGAGGAAAAAAAACTTTTGTAGTGATAATCAGGATGGCCCATTTCAAACAGTTGGCAAGAAGGTGTGAGTAACAGTAGGAGGAAAAATAGCATGGGGAAATAGTTTTGTGTAATGACCGATCCACTCCCAGTCTTTATTCAAGCCTAATGTAATGGTGTCCAGTTTGCAAATTAATTCCAGTTCTGCAGTTTCTCTGTTGTAGTCTGTTTTTGAAGGGTTTTTGTTGTCGTTGAAGAACTGCGACTTTTAGGTCTGTAATTGAGTGACCAGGGAGGTTGAAGTGTTCTCCGACTGGGTTTTGAATGTTATTCTTGACGTCTGATTTGTGTCCATTTATTCTTTTGTGTAGAGACTGTCCGGTTTGGCCAATGTAAATGGCAGAGGGGCATTGCTGGCACATGATGGCATATATCACATTGGTAGATGTGCAGGTGAACGAGCCCCTGATGGTGTGGCTGATGTGATTAGGTCCTATGATGGCGTCCCTTGAATAGATATGTGGACAGAGTTGGCAATGGGTTTTGTTGCAAGGATAGGTTCCTGGGTCAGTGTTTTTGTTTTGTGATGTGTGGTTGCTGGTGAGTATTTGCTTCAGATTGGGGAACTGTCTGTAAGCGAGGACTGGCCTGTCTCCCAAGATCTGTGAGAGTGAGGGATCGTCCTTCGTGATAGGTTGTAGATCCTTGATGATACGCTGGAGAGGTTTTAGTTGGGGGCTGAAGGTGATAGCTAGTGGCGTTTTTTGTTGGGTCTGTCCTGTAGTAGGTGACTTCTGGGTATTCTTCTGGCTCTGTCAATCTGTTCCTTCACTTCAGCAGGTGGGTATTGTAGTTTTAAGAACGGTTGATAGAGATCTTGTAGGTGTTAGTCTCTATCTGAGGGATTGGAGCAAATGTGGTTGTATCTTAGAGCTTAGCTGTGATATGGTCTGGAGGCATGTAGGTAAATATAATGGTCAGTAGGTTTCTGGTATAGGGTAGTGTTTATGTGACCATTGCTTATTAGTATTGGAATGTCCAGGAAGTGGATCTCTTTTGTGGACTGGTCCAGGCTGAGGTTGATGGTGGGATGGAAATTGTTGAAATCATGGTGGAATTCCTCGAGGGCTTCTTCTCCATGGGTCCAGATGATGAAGATGTCGTCATCAATGTAGCGCAAGCAGAGTAGGGGCGTTAGGGGACGAGAGCTGAGGAAGAGTTGTTCTAAATCAGCCATAAAAATGTTAGCATACTGTGGGGCCATGCGGGTACCCATAGCAGTGCCGCTGACTTGAAGGTACACATTGTATACCATGTAATTTTGAAAATAATCATATTCTAGTACAATTCCAAATCTGTGTGTTTTAATTCTTGTGTGTCTTAAGTGGCTGATGCTGTCTTACAGAATTTCATATTCTCTCTAGCAAGTAACCTCTTTAATGGGAAGGAAATGGAGCTATAGACCTCTTAAGATGTAATGGCAAAGGATTCTGGGAGGACAGTCTCCTAAACTGCTCCAGTTTCTAAACATTTATGCAAGTAATGGATCTTATAGATGGGGTGGTTGCTATTGATCCACATGGGCTCTTTCCACCTATTATCACTTACATTGATACTAATGTGTGAATTAGTGCCCTGAAAGAGGGAAAAATCCACTGGCTAGCTTAAAAGAAACTCCCATGGAGCTGAAGCTAGAGAATAGGTCGTCTTGGTGTAATTGTATTCTCCTCCCCATCTTGTAAATGTGCTTAACCCCCTTTTCTCCATGGGCAGTGCTTTCAGGAACACCTCTTGTACTGCTTCCCAGAAGAGGAGAGAAACGCATGTGCTTTGGTAAATTTTCTAGTGACCTTGCATAATGGCACTCAGTCCTGTATTTTTAGCATGACCTCACCTGCACTCAGTGGCTGATTAAATCAGGCGATGAACATTCATTTCAGTCAGTAGCTACATTGAGATCTCTGATGTCAGCAGTAGACTAGCCTCTGATCTCTCGTGTCAGACTGGGGTAGTGTCATTTTAACACTTTGGGCTTTGTTAGCTATAAACTACAATGCCCATCTGTACACCTTTCAGCCGTTGTGTATCAGTTAATGCTCCCTTTCCCCAACACAGAAGCTCTTGTTTTTACATCGGAGAAAACGGCTTGGCATTTTTACAGGGATTGCACAGTTGTAACTTGGCAACCACGTTAGTACACGCTTTCACTGCAAAGCTGGTTCTCCAAGCTCCTCTCCCGCTAGCCATATATTTACTGGGGAAGTGTATAAAATGGTCAGTTCAGTTCAGAGTTTACTCTCTGTCCCTTACTCACTGAAGTCCTTGACTCCTCAGTTCAGAATTTCAAGCCCTTATTTGCTTTCTAGATTAAAAGGAAATGATATTTTTCCAGCTTGCTATACATGAAGTCGCATCTTCAGCATATTGACTAAATCCTTAGAAAGCTATTTTTTCATCCCATCTATCCTAAAAGTCACTTGCTTACTTTATTTTGCTGATCTACTAATCTAAATCGTAACTAAACCCAAAAAATCAAACTCGAAGCAACAAAATAAATGATGGCTGAAATTCACTAGTGTCTGGATCTGGGGGACCATGGTGGAAAGGAAATACCAAAGGCAGGGGTCCTCAAACTATAGTCCCGGTTCTAGCCTCGGTTTTAATCCAAGAACTGAGAGTCAGAGCATATACCCGTCAACCCCAAAAGGAAAAGTGATAGCCAGCCTCAGATACTCAGTTACTTGGATTCCACTCATCTTGAAACTCTTGTTGGTCGGGGTGTAAAAAAACACACCCTGACTGACACATTTTTTACCGGCAAAAGTGCTGGTGTGGACAGTGCTACGTTGGCAGCAGAGCTCTCTCCTGCCAGCAAAGAGCAGCTACACAGGAGACCTTACAAGGGCACCGCTGTAAGGTCTGTAGTGTAGACATAGCCTAAATTGCAAGTCCTTTGGGCTGGGATTCTCTAGGAGAGTGGTTCTCAAACATTTGTACTGGTGACCCCTTTCACACAGCAAGCCTCTGAGTGCACCCCCACCCCTTATAAATTAAACACATTTTAATATATTTAACACCATTATAAATGCTGGAGGAAAAGCGGGGTTTGGGGTGGAGGCTGACAGCTCGCAACCCCCCATGTAATAACCTCATGACCCCCAAAGGGGTCCTGACCCCCAGTTTGAGAACCCCTGCTCTTTAGGAGGTGTTCAGTGCCCAGGGCTGTGGAGCCCTAACCCTAGATGGAACACTTGGGCAGAATATAAAATATTTGCTATAGAAAAATAAACTAGGTTAATTTCACTTGCTGGTCCTCATGCACAAGCACTGTGCTGCAGCCTTTGGCTGTAAACTCTGCGGGGAAACGTTTAAGCCCAAACCAAAATGGGCTTGCGTTTGTTAATTCCTCTTAACGAACAAAAGTGAAATGGGGGGGAGGGAGGCTTATCTTTACCTGACACTGTCCCTTTAAGGCTGTGTGCCCCAACCCAAAATATGGCTCTGTCTGCAGAGATTTCTGCAGTGCTCTCACCGTGTATTGTTTCACACCATAGAAATTTGGAGGTTTAAAAAAAAATTACAGCACTCAGGAAAAATGTCAATAGCTCATTCAGCTGTTGAGCTACTGATGCAGGAAGTGTAAAAGAAAAATGGAGCCTGCTTTGTTCTCCCCAGACAAGAAGTAAAAGCCATCACCAACAGCCACTCTCTGTTCCAAAAAAGCATGAGGTCATCGTTAAAAGAAATAACCACCAAATGAGTGTACACTCAGTTACCAGTCTCCGTCCCCCTCCTCCTTTCCTGAAGCACCAGCCTTGCTCTGGGTTCAAGACTTGTGCGAAGTATCAGTTCAGTAACATGTGCATTACCTCATGTCAGACCCCACTCAGCTTCTGTAGTTGCTGCCAGGGCACTCCTGGCTGTCATCCAGGAGCAGTATGGGACGAGCACTTTTTTCCTCCAGGGTCAGTGCCGGTCAGTGATCTGCAAGCAAGGATTTTCTTTGGAGCCCTGTCCTCACTTTAAAAAAAAAAAAAAAAAAAAAAATGTTAGGAGACGGTGTGATTAAAAATAGTCTAATGTGTATAAGAAAAGCAGATTGAATCCCTATTGTTATTAGAGAGATGAGGTGGGTGAGGTAATACCTTTTATTGAACCAACTTCTGTTGATGAGAGAGACAAGCTTTCAAGCTACACAGAGTTCTTCCTCAGGTCAGGGAAGACCTGAGGAAGAGAATCACAGCTCAAGACAAGTTCAAACAGATCACTTAGCATAAGTAGGTTTCAGAGTAGCAGCCATGTTAGTCTCTAAGGTGCCACAAGTACTCCTGTTCTTTTTAGCATAAGTAGTTAGCGCATATTCTAAGGGACCATTCAGGGTGAAGTGTCTCGTTAACACCTCTGTAGTTATAGGACAGAAGGGGGGTTAGTGGGTTATAGATTGCTGTAATAAGACATAAATCCAGTATCTTTATTAAGACCATGATTTTTAGTGTCTAGCAAAGTTATGAATTTAAGCTCCCAGGCTCATCTTTTGAAAGTGCTGTGCAGGTTTCCTTTGAGGATGGGGATTGGTAGGTCAGATATAGAGTGATCGCTTTGTGAAAAGTGCTCACCCACAGGTGATGTGGTGTTTGTGTTTTTTATCATCTTCCTGTGTGAGGGCGTAGTGGTTGTCTGGTTTCACCCACGTAGTAGTTGGGGCAGTTAGTGCACTGCATGAGGTACACCACATGTTGATAGGCATGTGTCGGACCCATGGATCTTGAAAGGAATGTTGATCATTGTAGCAGTGGAGATATGTCTGCAGGTTTGGCATCTGTTCTGGCAGGGTCTGGTGCTGCTATGAGTTGGTGTGTTCTGGTCTGTGGGGAGCTTGCTTCTGATGATGATGATGGGGGGGTTATTTAAAGCCCAGAAGAGGGGATTCAGGAAAGATTTCATTCAGGATGGCGTCCCCATCGAGTATGGATTGTAATGATTTGATGATCCATGTGGGTTCCAGTGCAGGGTGGTAAGTGACAACTAGGGATGTGTGGGCAGAGGGGGTTTTATTTCTGTATTGAAGCAGGTTCTCTCAAGGTATTTGGGTGGCCCATGCCACAATGTGATAACTTCTCTGGTGGAGTGTCCTTGTTTGGTGAAGGTGGTTTTGACTGTGTTAAGGTGTATATCCCGGACCTTCTCCTCAGAGCATATTCTGTGGTATCTGAGTGCCTGGCTGTAGATAACAGATGAAGGTAGGTGTGGTGATCCGTGGGTTTCTTGTATATAGTTGTCTGTAGCGTTCCATTGTTAAAGCTGATCATGATGTCCAGGAAGTTGATGCTGGTGTGGGAGTGTTCTAGAGGGAGTTTAATGGACGGATGGTGGTAGTTGAAGTTGTGGTGGAAATCCAATGAGAGAGTTTGTTACCTGTGAAGAGGATGAAAATACCATTGATGTGTATCAGGTATATAATTGGTTTCCTGGTGCATTTGGTCAGAAATTCTTATTCAAGGTGGCCCAGGAAGAGGCTGGTATATTGGGGAACCAGCCTAGTACCCATGGCTGTTCTCATGATTTGAACAAAGTATTTTGTTGTTGAATTTAAAATGGTTATGGGCAAGGATGAAATGGCTGAGTTTGGCAGTGTATTTGGGGTGGATCTCTGAGCGTTGTCCATTATCTTGTAAATATTTGAGGCAGGCAGCTATGCTGTCGTGAGTGGTGTTGGTGTACAGAGAAGGATTGGTGGATAACCCATTGCTGTGGCTGTCTCTCAAGAGATGAAGGACACAGTATATAATGTTTTCATCCCTCATCTACACTGAACTACAGGAACTTCAGAATCCAGGTCTCTGCTCAGTGGTTCAATATGCTCTTCCTGCGCCATAGATCTGTAGATTGTTTTTTTGTTTTGGTCTGGAAGGAGCGTTGTGTTCACTCTGTGCTACCCTTCTCCTAGCTTGAGTTGTAGGTAGGAATAATGTGCTCTAAACAACGTTCTGCGGAAACCATTCCTAGACGTGAGAGGGTTTTCAAATTCCCCCGAGTAGTCCCAGCAAGCAGCAATCAGGCCAGACTTCCAAGTGCCCAACATCCTCAACTATGGGGCAGATTTTCCAGAGTTCAACTCCTGTTTGGCCCTTAATAAGGGCCAAATTTTCAAGAGCTCAACTCCTCTATCCACTTATGTTTTTATCTAACTGGGAGCTGAGCTCTTGACGATCTGGCCCTGGTTGCAGGGGCTCTGCAATTGCAAAGCTTGGCCCTAAGAATATGTGAAGAAGGTAAAGGTGGGTGGGTGTACGTACATACTGTAGCATTATTTGATGGTGCTTCATCTCAGATTGTTCTGATCTATAAAACTGGCCTGTCCCCTCTATTGAACACTGCAAAATTAAAGATAATTTAAAATGAGAATTATTGTCTCTTCCAGGGTGTCAGGTCCTAACTAGCCACTGAGTGAGAGGCTCCCCCAACATAGCTTTTAAACTACTGAGCTATATGCTTCCCTATAGTCTTGATGCCTTTTTAGCTTGTGTCCTTTGTATCTGCAATTAGAATGTGAGAGGGGAAAGGGTGGGAACAGGGCTGAATTCGCAGGTACCCTTTTTTCCCTTTCTCCTTAAGGCCCTGCTGGTTGTCCCCTGCTGGGCACAAATGAAGCATAGAACCTACTTCAGACTGCCAGACAAGATTGCTTTTCTAGTGCTGATGATGAAAGCAGTGCTAGGTCACTGATGCAGAAAGATGTTCACAAGGGGGGACTGGCTTTTGTGTCTTTCTGAGTGTGTGCACACTTGTATATAGCCCCACAACTTGCTAATGGTGTCTGTCTTGTACTAAACAGTTTTTCTCTCCTGAGGGGGAATTACACACTCTGCTGTAGTGTAGTGAGGAGATTTTAACATGCAGCAGCTGGCTTACAAATTGCAGTAAATTAGAGGCCATAGCCAAAGGAGATACTGAAGGAGCAGTATGTTCTTCTCTCTCAAACCTCTTTCTCTGGACATCTACTTCATAAATAGACTTCCCAGGGTGCAAATGCTGAGCTTATGCCCTGGCCAGTTCCATCAGCTCTTGATGGTAGGATGTGTGGCAGACAGTTCAGTCAGTTTCAGAGATTTGGGATGTGAAACCAAAGCAAAGCTTCCTCAGCATCACAAAGTGCATTCTTGAGATGCTTTTCATGTGGCATGTTGAACTCTGTGATCCAGAAACATCCATCAGAATTAAGTTATTTTTATTTAATATTTAAAACCAAACAAAACGCCAACATAGCTTCAGCAGTTAACTCCGATGTTAACTTGTTTATGTAGCCAGCTAGGAGTGACTACTTCCCTGCTATGAGAAGTATGGGAAGAATTCCGAAACCAGAGGGATCAATGCATATTTATTTCCTACTGTAATACTTCCTGTCCTTAAGCTGGAGAGCACCCTGTGGGTGGGGAGGGTGGAGGTAGCACTGATTGCATAGAAGAGAAAGGGATTTGTTGTTGAGCATTCCATTTTACACAAGGTTAATGATTAAACTGCTTTGAGTGTGTCTCGTATTGTAATACAGCTCAGGACACCTCACCTCCTACCTTGCAAACGAAAACATGTCAGGACAAGTCACCGGTTTCTCTGTAGTTTTTCGGTGTATGCTTCTGAGTGTTGCAGCTTCTTCCTCTTCGTTTGGATGTTGTATATGAAACACTGCACTACACTAAGATAATGCAAGGAGTAGGGTGGAGGGGTTGGCAGGAGGATCGTGGATCACTTTGAATGCTCTTGATGTGGGGGGAGGAATGGAAAAACTAGACTCCAAGATGTGCAGAAAAATTTGCCACTACTGACCGGAGAACTGAACTCAAGTCTCTTGCTCCTGAGCTAATTTTGAAGACTATGTTCAGACAGGCAGGGTGTTTTGAAGGAAAGGAGTCGGGGGTATGATAGTGGCAAATAATCCTTAAAAGCATATTAAGATTGAGTGCCAGGGTGTTTTTTGAATCTTGGGTTCCACCCCAGTACTCTAATGTACTGAGTCACGATTTCTCACAGCTGAGTGCAGTAATCACTGGTATCACTGCATTGTGACTCAGCAAAGCAATCCTTCTGCTGCTATAAACTCTAAAATCATTAGAATTGTAAACAACGATGGGCATGAAAAATTGCTTTGGGAATAGGGAAACTGTAGTGAGAAACTCTGAGGATTCTCTCTAGTTTATAGAAATACAAACCAAACAAATTTGAAGTGATCCCAGGCTTTGAGGACTCTTGGTTTTTCGTGACTTAATATCATTTTTCAAATGTTTGTTGCCTTGCAACTTATGGATCACAAATCAAGATGTATGTTAGTGTGTAAGCAGTAATAAACATTATGCAAACCATTTTATCAGATCTCAGGCCTTGGCTACACTTGAAAATTCGCAGCGCTGTGAAGCGCGAGTGTAGTCACGCTGCCAGCGCTGCGAGAGCTCTACCTCTCCGAGGGGAATAGCGTGCAGCGCTGCGGGCGCTGATTACACTGGCGCTTTACAGCGCTGCGCTCGGGGGGGCGTTTTCACACCCCTGAGCGCAGCACGTTGCAGCGCTGTACAGCGCCAGTGTAGCCAAGGCCTTAAACTCTAAAGAGACTGTTAGGTTTTTGAACCCCTTAAAGGGAATTTATGTATTTTAAATAGAGAAACCTGCTTTTACATCAGCCTTATTTTGAACCTTTACATTGTTTGAATTATTGATGGAACTTGATTTTCTGTCACAATTACGTGGGAACGTTTCTGCAAGGGTTTTTCCAGCGAACTGCTAGCCAGTCATTAGATCAAAAGAACTGGTTTGTGGTGGCAGACTATCACATGCCTCTATACACCAATGAGATTGTTTTATATCCTGTGTGAGAAATGGGTTTCAGTTAACTGATCTAAATATTTCGTTAATTGAAAACAGTGGATTCTGGCCTTCTCACAACTCAGTTTAACTTTGCTGTTGGGACGTACTCTTAGTTTTTCATGATCAGTTTTGCCTTTATCTTTTGCCTGGAATTCATGCAACCCTCCCCAAATCAAAATTCTTTCTGCTTGCCTGCTCTGTTCCAACTTCTGATTTATTGCTGCTCTGTCCCTCACCCCCATTCTCGATTTACTGCCTGGTTGTTGCAAGACTGTGCAGTCCTTCCTCCATGCTTTCAACACTTGTTTCCTTAAAGAGATTTCCAAACATTGCCAGTTAGTACAATACCTGTGTTGTATTTGCGTAGACGGTCTTAATTTCGTTGATCGCCTTCTCTCCCAGCGGCTGCCTTCGTAGTATTTTGCTTGCATTCGGGAGTGTGCAGAAATGCTGTTCTTTCCACAGGTCTGTGCTGCTGCTGCTATGTGGGAAGTGTTCTTACCTTGTTGCTGTAGCATGTCCTATGCTTACATCACCACTTCAGCATGGAGTTTTCAGTGACCAGGTGATCATGACCTGTAGTTTGTTCCCTTTCGCAAGTTTTCAGAGTGCAGTGCTGTTGGAGGAGGAGGAATGTGGAGCTAGGCAGAGAACTTCAAGACTGCCTAACTTTCTGAAGCTTATCGCTCTAACTATTCTGTAATTGCTCACACGACCACATGAATATACATATAGGAGTGTTTTAACTTTGCATGTACTAAGGCAACATTTCTGAAACTCAGGCTGTTTTCCCTGCAGAAGCACTGTCTTCCTACTCCATCTCTTCCTTCTCTGATCCAGCACTCTAAAGAGAGTTAAAACCTGCCTAGGCAAAGGAGGAATGAGGAAAGAGATTTCTTTCCAATTGCATCACTTTGCTGAGTCATGAATGGAAAGCAGTTTGCAGTGTTGTAGCCTTGTTGTTCCCAGGTTATCAAAAATGAGATAGGTGCAATACTTCTATTGGTGCAATACTTATGTTGTATTTACATACACGTTATTAATTTCACTGATTTCCATCTCTCCCAATGGCTGCCTTTGTAGTAGTAATAAGATATATTACCTCACTTACCTTGTGTGTGTGTCATATCCTGGGACTGTCACGGCTACAACACTGCAAACAACATGAAAGAGATTGAATTTTGCTGTTTAAAATGGAAACTTCACAACATGAAGAAGGAAGCCAGACTAAACAGAAACATCTACTTCCTGATGCAAGAAACAAAACATCATCCCCAGAGGACTTACTATCTGTAACCCTCTGACCACTCGATACAACTTCAAATATGCTGAACAGCTCTGCAGGAGGACTTCAGAAAAACTGAGGAACCGTCTCCTGCACCTTAGATACTTCAGAAGGCACCCCTTCGAATAAGAAATCATCACATGCTGCCATACATGGGAAATCAGAAAACCCGATACAGAAGTTGGTCCAGTAAAAGATATTACCTCCCCTACCTTGTTTCTCAGCAAAAGCAGAACAGTCTATGGAATGTGAACAGTCTTCAGTTCTATTCTGCCTTTGCAGAGTCATGAATAGAGATGACACAGAAAGGAAAGGTCTTCCTAGCAGATGTCTAAATATTTTTGTGCCTCTATCTATATCCTTGTAAGGAATCATCCCTGACTTAGAGGCAGGGCCGACGAGAGGTGGGGGAAGCCGGTACAAATTACCGGGGCCCGGCGGTCCGCAAGGGGGCCTGGCTTCCCCCCCTCTTGTCGTCCCTGTTTAGCTGGTCCGCCCTTGCTGGGGGGCCTGAAAAAATTCCAGACCTGGCCTTCTTCCCTCCCCCCCCCACCCCACCCCGCTCGTCGGCCCTGTTTAGCCAGTCTGCCGTTGCTGGGGGGGCTCGAAAAAAAATTTTCACCGGGGCCCAAACCCGCTCTCGGCGGCCCTGCTTACAGGTGAGGAATGGTGGGTAGGAAAATTATTTGCCCAAGGTCATACCACAAATCAGTGGCAGAGATGTGAGAACAGCCCAGGTGCCTGACTGTCTTGTGTTTCCTTTATTCACATTAAAATTATATTCCCAAGTACACGCCGCTTTTAAAATCTTCTCCTTGGGAAGAAGAGGGAGGATCAGATGTGGCCTAAACCTCATTCCGATATGAACTAGCATAGGATCAAAAATGCTTTGCTCAAACATACTTCCATAATGTCTTCTTCCAAAGGATTTCAGGTTGGGAGTTGTTTGCATATCCATTATAAATCTACTGGATGACATCTTTAAAAGTTTATTTGGGCTTCTTAAAGGTCCTGAAACAGTAATCCAAGCTGCTGGATCTTTTGTGTTCATGGTTTCCAGTTGCTAATGACGCATTTAGTCAATTATTTACCAGGGTAACGGAAATCTTTTTTTTCAATTCTTGCCTGGCAAAGCAGTCCTGGAATGTGACCGGTATTATAGCTTGGCTACCTGAAACATTCCAGCAGTCTCAACTTGAGAGGCAATTTAACTATCCACCACCTTTTCAAAGAAACGTATTGCGATGTTCTTAAAGCCCGGGAGCACACTGCTACCATGCAGCTAAGACTAGACGCATGCATGATCAGATCTGTCGTTCTAGCAGCCTTTTTAGCTTGCTCAACAAGAGGGGACTGCTGTCGGTGGGTGCAATGTGTGTGTTGAATGGGTGCATGTTGGGTCAATGGAAGAGCAGCACATATGCATAACTGCTGTAGGCTCCAGTAGCCGAGGGATGTTTTTATTTGGCTAAATCTCCAATGTAAGGCTACCTGATGTGGAAATAAATACTACATTTCTCATTGAATTGTTTAAGATGCTCTTCTAGAAATGGCACTTGGAAGCCATGCAGTGCAGCCGAGGAAATGCACACAGCTGCCATGCGTCTCCTTTTCATTTCACTTCCAGTGCTGCTGCTGCTTCTCCAGCGGCTGTAGTTGTTCCTGCGAGAGGAGCCCAGGTGAGCAGCTGCTGGCTGATCATAAAGTCTGGAAGCAAACAACGAATGTCCAAGCAGTTATTTCTTCCCTAAACTTAGAATGAATCCGCAGTAAGAAACCATTGGCCTTCTCTACAGCACCTTTACCCCATAGCTCTGAGGGCTTTACGAAGGTAGGTTAATATGGCTTTGTCTTCCTAGTGCATTCCAAAAATTTAACTAACCCTCAGCATCCCTATGAGATGAGCAGGTATTTCCATTTCCACTGAATCGATGAAGAAACAGGCCTGGGCAGGTTTAATGACTTGTCTGTGGCCCCACCAAGTTCTTCCTAATCCTACAGGAGAGTCCATACAAGCTCCCCGCCCCAACAGCTGCACCATTTGGTAACATTGGCAGGTGGGAGTGCTACTGTCAACTGGGACTGCCAGCCTTCTAACAACTGTCCTCTAACCCTCCTCAGAGCAGGTTTAGACAATACGCTGACTGCCAGCACCTCGTCTATGCTCTCGTCAGTGCCACCTCCAGTGGTAGCAATGATGGGAAATCAGAAAAATCAGTCTAGCGTACACAAACCCTGGATATCGTGATCTACAGCACAGCTGCTGGAGTTGCAGTTCCTCCACAGGCTGTGTTGAATTTTTGCATTTGTCAGCCTTTTCATGTCCTAGATTATAACCAGGCATGTAGTTCCCTTGACAAGAGAAGCAAGGTATTCAATTTCATACCTCCATATCTTAGCAATGGCTTGGTGCACCTGCACTGAAATGCTGTCCAGGCTTAGAATACTGGCTGGGTCTTTAAGATGAAATTTCATCATCCTGTCCCCATGACTCCAATTGCTAGGTTAGAAATGAAAATGAAGTTAATTTAGAAGGAAGCTAGATGCAGGATAACTGATAATTGTCAATTTTCCCTTTCGTCTGGTTGTGAAAGCAAAATGTAGAGCAGCCTTTGCTTCTCAAGTGTACTTCAAATGTACCTTCTTGAGTGAACCAGAACATTTTGCTTTCAGGAGAGGCTGATCTGAACATTTTACTCAGATACAGCACAGATATTAAGTGCACTTGGAAACGTTCAGTGCATGTGCATGAAGGCCAGAGGTAGCATCTGAAATAGTTTTTGTATAATAGAAATATTCAATGGTTACTCTTTTGGGAGATGGGGAAGAGACTCTGATGGTAGCAATTTGTATTTTTAAAACAAAACAAAGAATCTGGGCTTTGAAGAATTACACAATCAACACTCAAAGGCATAAACAATGCCGGTCTCCCTGTGTTGTGCATGTCAGAGCTCCAGTTGGCCGTTTTGTGCCAAGTAGTGAGGTCAAACCCCAGAAACTGGCAAAAATTAACAAAAATGAGGATGGCACATAGCTTCCAATAGTCCCTTTGCATACTCTGTTAAGGAAAACTAGTTGCGTTTCAACAGACTGGAGCTGCTGGGTCCTAAATGTTCTGCACTGATCTGATGAGAATTACAAAGCAACTCTTCGGTCAGATTATCTGTAGATAATCCCATGTGAAACTAGGATTGTAGTTTTTCACCCATGGTCCTACTGGATATAACAACTATCCAATCCTTCTTTGTTTATACATGACTGCAGTGCATTAACAGATAAATGGGGCATAAATCTGGGGGGTTCAGGAGATTTAAGCGCCATGCATTCAGCAGAAAGCTCAGGCACTCGCTGTCAACCTGTGGTGGTGAGTTTAGTGCAACTCTATTGTAAACAAGTGTGAAAACTTCAGTTTACTAAGGTCCAAAACTCAAGCCAAACCATGGTTGAGTTGGTTTTGTATGTAAAGGAGGTCTGTATGGTAATGATGGGGGAGGGGAACAACTATTTGAATGCCCTCTCTAAAAACTACAGGGACAATCGTAGTTGAAACCCATTTCCTACCTAATGTTAGTATTCGTGCTACAGAGGAACATTGCAACTTCTAAAAATCTAACTTATTTTTCAGTCTGTATGTGGCTTATGCGTGTGTTTTTCTCAGCTTGGACAGTCAAACAAGCTGAGTCACTTTCTGGTTCTCATGTAGTAGCTCAGGACTGCAGTGTTTTGGGTTGCAAATGCTGCAGGGGAACAGTAGTTCTCAGTCTGTTTAAACAATACAACTGTTATAAGTACCTGGAATACTATTTGAAGCTACTAAAGTAATCAGACGGATCCGTGGCATTTTGTGGGGAGGGTTTCTTCCTTAGACAAGTGGTAGATTTCTTGAGACCATATTCTGACTTAGGAGCGCTGCTTGCCTTGCAAACCTTGTCAGTACAAAGAGCATCAAGATCTGGTGCACTAATTCACAATCTGTCACACTGCGTATTAGGCCTGGACTTCCTTGCTGTATATAAATTTCACTGTCATCTTGTCCAGACAGTTGTGTATCATTGATCTGCACTGTCAAGCAACTGGCACATTCCATCGCAGAGAATTTCAGTGGTAGATTATAATCCCTATCTATTAAGGCAGTGGACTGAAATCAGGACTGGGAACTTCAGATTTCTAATCCATGCTCTGTCACTTTGTGTGTGGCCTTGGACAAGTCCCTTTTCTGTACATCAGTTTCCCCATCTGAAAAATGGGGCTATCATCTATTTGACCAAGACCTGAGCAACACTGGTCTGGTCTGGCGTAGTTGCTTGGCCAGCACTTCTAGGGGCCTCACTAGTTTGTGTGTAATTTAAGCTTTCATTTAAAAAAGCTTCCTAGCCTCTGACTGTGAAGAAAACTTTCCAAATGTGACCTAATGCAATACATGTCATTTTGACTCTGCAGATGACAAAGCAGGACAATTAATCTCAGTTAACACTGAAGCCTCGTTATGACAAATGTACAGTAACTATCAACTGTGCTACCTTGATCATTTTAGCAGAACCATTTAGCTAGTCTGGAATTATTTTAGGTAGAGGAGAAGTTGTACCACTTTTTTTTTTCCAGTTTGACTCTTGGACCGTGATCTTGTGAGGTCCAATTGATATTTTCATAGCACTTCGTTTCCAAAGTGCTCTAGACATGGTAAGTATTTACATTTATTATGCACTTTGGAATCCTTTAAGCTGAAAAGCTGTGTAGAAATGTAGTTTGATCTGTAAACATTTTATCACTTGTGGCATATAATGGATCGTCTCTAATCTGACTTGCGTTTCTTGAGCACTTAAATATTGCTATTTGTGATTATTGCTGTTCTGTCGTATACATTTCACAATACAAGATATTCTACCCCCTCCCCCAAAACAGAGCAGAACTGTCATTTATATCTCAGCATCCTCCTTTCAGTCCTGAAGCTGCACAACCCCTGTTAAGATGGCAATTGTATCCCATTACAATAGGCAACTGGTCTCATTGCATGTAGAGAGCCATATGGATTTACTTTCATTCACCGGAATGCAGTTAGACTCTGAAAAAACAGGTGAAGCAGAAAAGATGCAAAATAAAAAGGCGGCGTAAAGCGACGTAATCTTGCAAAAATGATCAACTACTTTCTACCACGATAACTGTAAAGAGGGCTTGTCACTTAAACATAGGTTAACTTGGTTCAAATGCCATTCTGTTTCTGAGCTTGCATTCCTGGGTGTACCGAGGCAACATGGGCCATTTCACAGCCCAGCCATAAGAACGCTGCAAGGTACCATCACAGAGCAGAAATATACATGGTCCTTTTGTTGTATGCATCGTATTGATCTTCAAAACGCTTGAACTTTATTTTTCTTTTGCAGTGTTGTAGCTGTGTTGGTCCCAGGATACTAGAGACACAAGGTGGGTGAGGTAACCTCTTTTATTGAACCAACTTCTGTTGGTGAGAGAGACAAGCTTTCGAGCAACACGGAGCTCTTCTTTGGATCTTTTTTTCATGTCCTTTTCTAGTTCTTATTTCAGTGTCTTTATTGTTTGAATCAGCAAAGCAAGGTTTAGCATATTCATTAGGGTGTTCTCCATCTTTAGCAACTGTTCCTCTACTCGGGACTTCCCAGGAGAACATTCCCAGGGAAATATGGTCTTCAGCATCAGTTTCTCAACAGTGTAACAGCACCGTAGTTCATGCTTAGCCTGATGCCTTCTGGTGTTGAATAGTGTCAAAGATGGGTTTATATTGCTCTCCATTCTTTATTTTAAGGGAATCTTTAGGCTGCACTTTCTCAGACCATTAAATCGCAGTAGCATGCAGATGTTGGTATGTGCCACTACTTCATGCGCTTATCTAAGCAGAGGATCCTTAGGATTGTATTCATTCTCCCTGCTTGGTGTCACATCTAAAACTTAGATTGGAAACTCTAGGGCTGGGCTGTTGTCCTACCTCATCTTTTTGTTGCAATAAAACTAATAAACATACCAGCAGTGGCTCTTAGCGATGATCTGCTTTGAAACTGGTAGACTGTGGAGTATATTGCTCTCTAATGTTTGTGGGTATGTCCTATTACTATGCCCATCCGCTGGGGGAGTTTTTTTGTCAAAAAATAGTATAGTGCAGCAGAAGGAAATCTGCTTACCTTCAAAAGAATGAGTTATTTGTGGGCTTTTTCCAAATTAACCATTTGAGGGATTTCTTCTGCACTTCTCGAAGTGACCAAATGAAACCTCATTTATAGGTTAAAAGTGAAGGACATGCATTCACTGATTCTGTGTTGCCAACGATTGCAGTCGATGGACAGTGCGTAACTGTAGATGGACCCTCTTAAGCTAGGGTGTGGGAGGAGTAAGGATTCTTGCCCTTTGCAAAAGGTTTAGACTATCCGCTTAAGAATTGTAAAGCTAGCATAAGAGGCAGAGGATAGAGGATACAGACTAACACGGCTGCTACCCTGAAACCTGTCATAAGAGTCAGATAACTCTGGTGCATGGTGACAAGACCTGTCCTTTGCTGTGTCAGATTTATGTCCCTCATCTGGAAACTAACTGAATGTTTATGTAAACTAGCTCAAATTTGTGCATTATCTTGCACTTCTTAGTACAATGCACTGCTTAGGGTATTGCTACAACTTCATTAAATAACAGGCTTTGGCTGATTCACCGATGGTGTTTCATAAACAGAAAGCTGTAAAGGTACAAACAAGTGACTTGTGCTGTTGCAAACATAAATGGCATCTGATTGCTTGTATTTCCCCCCCTCCCTCTCTGTGATAAGTCCTTATCCAGATGAACAATTAATATTTTAACAATGACTATTTGGCTACTTTATTTGCAATAAGGTCTTGATGGTTCTCTTCCCTGGTCCTAATAGCACTGCATATGTTCTCCACTGTAGCTGCCTTTTTCATGATAGTCCTGCTGTGTAATAGGATATTTCACCAGGCTAGAACTTACTTTCTTTAGATATGTAAATGAGACATCACTGATCCAAACACACTGTTGGCTGCTCTAAAACCAGCAAGGGGCAGGGGGAAACTAGTCTGCCTTTCACACTGTTAATGCCATAGACATGTACTACTAATTAATACCTAACTCTGGCTTAATTTAGTATAAGAGCTTTTTTTTCAAGATAAGGTGCCCTTTGCAGCTACCAGCTTGCATTGGTACAATCTAGAAAGACTACTTCTTAAAGAAACTATTTTCAAAACTCTGTATGTGTGAGAGGGAGATGGAACTGTGGTTGCTTTATCATGGGAAGAGATTAAATCTTGGAGCATCCTACGCACACGCTCTCTCTAGTCAGACTGTATCTAGAAAAGTGCCAAGTCATAAAAGTTAAAGCTGTGCCAAGCACCCATATAGGCAATCTCAAGGAGGCAGATTGTACTGCGGGGAAGCAAAGGCTTTAAGCTTGTGACATTTGGGTCTCGTGAGGGTAGTGTGCGGAGACAGCTGATTAAGCTTTTGTAGGATCCCATCACTTTTTAATTCCAGATACCATGATGCCCTGACCTGCAGAGTTATCTGAGTTTGGATTTGGGTAGTTGCAGGTGCCACCAGTTTGGGGCAATATCTACTTTCTGTTGTAAACCACCTGGATTTTCTCTCTGTGGCTTTTCTTGAGACACCAGCAATTTTACATGAGCTGACTTGCTTCCACCTGCTTAAAAAAAAAAAAAAAAAAAACTTTGCCTGCTCTTTTAAAATACTGTTGACTACAAATTCTCCAGTAATCGTATGTTAAGGGTTGGTACCTTGCACTGATACTTTCCAGTGTATAGGGAAAGAAACTTCCAAAGAAACTCCTCCCTACTGCATTAGGGAGTAGTCTAATAATAGAATTAGTAATGTTGGCTGAGACACCATTTGTTTTTCTTCAGCATTCAATGTTACAAAACGAAATTCATGAGTAGAATTTGTCATGGATCTAAAAGTTCAATGAGGATTGCACAATTCTGCCAAGCAAAACATGCCCAGAGCATGCCATTCTGGTCTAGAATACACCCTTTTAATGTCTATATTTAGACTGAGAGGGATATTTTTAAGCAGGACAGATGCCTGTTTTTCCCTCTTAAAAAGAGCAGTTTAGTGTCTGCTTTGAAGCTGTCTGAGTTGGAAAAATTGTGGATTAAAGCTAGCACACCAGGATTCCCGTAGGTGGCTGACTAGAGATCCGGGAGTGTGGTTCATCTCCAGCCTGGTGCTTGGTCTCATTTTAAGTTCAATTGCAATGATCAGGGGTTTGGCAATTGGTGTAGGAGTTGCAAGATGGGAGGCAGTGTTTACACCATCCCTCCCTCTTGTCTCAGTTCCCAACAGTTTCCTTCAGCTCGTGGATAAGTCACTGTCAGGAGATGCCAGTAGGCTCTTTCGGTTGACCCCTCTGTAACTGCCCTGGGGTAATACAAATGTAGCAGCAGCCTGTGGGGCTGGTCAGTGGCTGGTATTAGGGAGCAAAATTTGCCAAATGGGTCAGGCTGAAACTGTGGCAGAAGGTAACACAACTGCATATTACATGCTGCGTCCATGATTGAACACCAGGGGACTGCCAAGTCGCTCATCAGAAACAGACTTGGATGGCAGTAGCAGTGGTTTATTTTAATTTGAATAAACCTGCCGATAAGTAGATAGCACCCAACATTGTTTTTGTTACTTTCTGGCCATTAAAAAAGGGCATTCAGTTATTCTGCCTTGATTGCCCTGAATATAACTGGCTTCTGCTCTGCAAATTCGTTCACGGGGTGAATGTAGTAGTCCTGGACAGTTAAATTGTTGCCTCAGCTTTGCTATGCGGCCCCTTAGAACCATGTTTGTTCTGAGCCAGGCTGCAGCCGCCTTAAAATCCAAGGCGGTAGCATGGTTGAAACCTTGCTTGTGTCTGCGCTGCATAGCTAAACAATACTAGCTGCGGTGGAGACTCACCATGTCTTAAAAGTCCCCCAGTGTATTTGACTTTCTGCAGCATTCATGTCACAGTCCCTTTTGCATTGGACCTTCCATCCCAGGGCAGCTGAGCAGGTCACGCTTCAGAAAATGGACAATGAAATCCCTTAATGTTGCTTTCTGTGACTCTGGACCATGCTGCCACCTTTTCTGAAACATGTCGCCTCCACTGGCGCTGCGATTGTGTACTTGGCTTTCATGTGCACTCATGTCCTTCTTTTGCAAGACCTCATCTAAGACACATGCTCTAAATATCCATGTAATGGCCTTGCATCAGCTCATCTGACTTGCTTCTCTGCTTCTTGTCTAGCACTGGGCTCCTTTCTGGTGTGAGAGCTTTTTCCCTTGTTGTTCCTGCAGTCTGGAAGAACCTCCTTGGGTCTCCTCTGCTCCTTGACTATCCATCTAAATTCAGATCCCAGTGGAGACTTCCCCCTTATCAAGACGTTTGAGCTTCTTACTCTGCTTTTCAAAGGCCCCCATTTAAAAATCGCGGGGAGGGGGGTGGTAATGTATGTTGTTTTATATTGTGCTAGTGCCAAAGGGCTCTAATCATGGATCAGGGCCCCACCGTGTGAGGCCCCATACACACAGAGCAGAGAAACAGTTACTGCCTCAGAGCGTCCAGTCTAAGTATGAGATGAGACAACAGGGAAACACAACTAAGAGACCAGGAGAGTGGGAACCTCAGGAAACCATGAGACTCATTTAAGTAAAAATGTTTCACCTACGATAACTGAAAAAATGTTCCTGTTAATTTTTCAGTCTGTTTAATTTGTGCATTTGGTAGCACTTTCTGCAGTGTCTTTTCACTTTCCTCTCTAGTTAGTAAGTGTCTCCCTTGCTGAAAAGACCCTTATAATATATAAACAGGAGCACAGGAATTACCTTTTCTTCAAAATGTATCTACTAAAGGGAACTTGGGGAAAAATCACAACATTGTACCTGGGATCTCTTCCAGAATGGTTACATGGGTGTCTTGTTGCAGTTCTGAACAATGACATCTTATATGTTGCATCAGGTTCAGTGTGAAGAAAAGAAGTGGACGAGAAGGTGAAATCCTGCTGTTTTAAGACTCTCCCTGTCCAGCTTTCTGAGAGGATGTTGCACAGAGTGAACCTTTTGCTTCTTAAATCCAACCTTTCACGCTCTCATTTTGCTTTGTTGTAGCGTTCTCAAGTGCTGGGGGCTAGAACTGATGGCAGACAATGTCAACAACTAACAACATAGCCCAGGCCCGGAAGCTGGTGGAGCAGCTCCGTATCGAGGCTGGAATTGAGAGGATTAAGGTGAGAAGGGGATTGGGAGTATCGTGCACGAGTAACCTTTCTCTCCGTGGCTAGGAGGAGGGGAAGAGCCTGTGCCAGCATGGGCTATGAAAAAATCAATGAGGTCCTCTTCATGTTGCTATTGAATCAATGCCTGTTGCTAGCAAGTTTCCTCTAACTCCTGTGCACAAACACCATTCGGGAATGGCTGCGTGTTGCCCCTCTGTTAACGGCTGCATATTGCTCTGTTAACGCTTGTTTGGAAAAACATTCAGTCACCATTACAGTCATGCTATGGGCAGAACCAATTCTCTCAGCTCTGCGCTGCAAGCACCCTGTAGCAGACGCACATGCTGCTGTAACCTCTTCAGTGGACTTGGGTTTTGCAGCACCTGTTAGTGAATTCTCCTTCCTAAATGAGTACTGCACAAACCATCTACCCTGCCTGAGCGCCGTTCACAACCTCAGCCAAAGGGTCTCTGGCTGCACTGCTGTTTCTCTGTCATTGCTGTGTCTTAGAATACAAAACAAATGTAACATCTCTGTACGTACACACACACACACACACACACACACACGTGTTAAACTCTGATGTGAGGCATTTTATCACAGCATTCTTGAAGAGTTTGTTTTGGGCACAGGGAATATGCCCTCTGCGCCCTCTTTCCAATTCCCAGGAGGCATGGTGGGTGTGAGAGTGGATCCTTAAGGATTTTACTCTGTTCTGGGCTCCATGCTCCTCTCAGCCCTCTGGGAGGCTGCAGTGTCTCCATTGAGCATGTGATTCCCAGTGGGCAGCTTCTGCTGAAGGATACAGCTGCTAGTTCGTGCATTAGCACCTTGTAATAACTGGCCGCAGTCATTCCTTATCCTTGCCTACAACCTCCGTCATCTCCTGTGACTCTCCTGACCTCCCCACCCCAATGAACAAGACACACAAGGTCATTCTTAGTGCCCTGGAAGAACTGCACTTGTTGTCCAGATGGCCAGCACTGTCACGCTAATCTGGAAAACGACTTGCTTTGTATGCACTGGTTTTTAGGGGCAGAAAGGTTGTAATATTTCTGCTGTCAGTGGCTTGAAGTGAAGCTCCCAGGGAGCGGAGGGAAGGTGGGTGGCTGGGGAACTGCAGAGAAGTGTTCATGAAAAATCACTTCCTGTCAGCAAGCAGAGCAAAAAAAGCCTTTGGATGGCAATGAAAGACACAGTAAAAACTAAAATAATGGTTAAATATACATTAATTCCTCCTGGTTTTAAGATTTAAACACTTCCTGGTTGAAGAATGTTTTCTTTGACTGTCAGTTCCTGCAACTCTTGCAGGGATAGATTCATCATCTGGAGCTTTTGATGGGCAGGGGAAACTGCTTCTGCTTTGGAATTCCTCTTTTAAATCCAGCCTGAGGTTTTGTAGCTGTTTTTAGGGGCACCACTTTCCAGACTCCAGTGATGCACTGATCTGAGAGGCCACTTTGGGGAAGACGCAACAAATTACAGGTCTCTCTGGCACAGACATTGCTGAGTCTCCAAGTATTACTAAGCGTCTCTGACTTTCAGATCCAAAACCATGTGTGGTGAAGAGCAAGAAAGGTGTGGGTATAGTTACCTGCCTTTGTGCTTATTGTAGAGCCTTTGCTGGGGGAAAGAGCAGCAGCAGCGGGACTGCAACATACCACTATGTAGCACGTATGGAGAAGATGTGCTGTCTAGGCCAACTTTGGTTTTTTGTTGTTGTGTTTTTTAAAGCCACAAACCAAGCCCTGTCCAAGCAATCGATCTGCTGGTCCTGTGAGAGAGTGGGTCAGATGCACGATTCTTGCCTCCCCCACATCTTTTTTTTCCCTTCTATATCCTCCGTTTTTTTCTCTGGATGTTTCACAACTAAAATGAGTGAAATGTCTATCTGCATTGCAAATAAATGTGGGTGAACTCCTGTTTCTATTATGGGAGAAAAGGTGGGCTTCCGCGAGGAGTGATTACTGAAACGTCAGCTATGAAGATAAATGCAAATACTATGCCAGTCCTCTGACGCTCCACTGCCAACATTTTGTTGCATGAGTTGGGAGAGGAGAATGGCAGTATGTTCACCCCCAGCTCCAGGATTAGATACTCTGAGAATAGGGCAATGAATGACTTCAGCTGGACCTGACACTGTGCAGGTTTTATGCTTCACCAGCGCATCACAATGCTGATCGATTGCACACTTCTCTCCTGTTCATGAATAACTCACTGTGCCATCCAGCCTCTCTAGTTTTCACACCTCTAGTACAGAATATCACCTAGCATCATAGAACTGGAAGGGACCTCGAGAGGTCATCTAGTCCAGTCCCCTGCACTCGTGACAGGACTAAGTATTATCCCCGTTGTCTCTCTTCCTACTCCCTTATTCAGTTCATTTCAACTGTTTATAGATCAGTTAAAGATTTAGGATCACTTCCAGGGCTTTCAAGCCACCTACTGTCAGATTCCTGTCAAGATAATCTCTCTCCTCTCCCTTTGCTCTGGAATTAGGAGTCATTACTGTTCCTTAGAGCCTCATGTCTGAGTAGTTGATTTCAGCTGGAGGTTTGACCTTGTCACTGATTGCAGAAGAGAGAGTTACTGTCCCCTCCACATATTCGGTCAGGATGGCTAGTGACAGTTGATGTTCAAAACCTGACATGACTCCTAGGCTTTCAGGACTTTTTGTATTCTTGCACTAGTCTCTGAGACTCCAACCACGGTTGTGTACTAGGTGCAGTGCAAATAAATAGTGATGGTCCCTTCCCTCAAGAGCTTATAAGAAGACAGAGGGTAGGAGAAAGTTATAGCTGGAGAAGTGAGGCACAGATTAAGTGAGTTGCCCAAAGTCACAGTCTGTGGCAGAGGCCGGAGCTGAACCCAGATCTCCTGAGTCCCAGCCCAGTGCCTCCAGCACAAGGCCAGCCTTCCTCTGGCTCTTTGTACACTGAGTTGTTGCTAGAAAGTTTAGAAACTGAAATGCTCCAAATTGCTGAATCTTCCAATGTGAGCTCCTCTTCTGCAGGCTGTACTAGGATGTATCCTGACTGCATCCTGGGGTGAGGGTATCGTATAGGCTGTCTTCCTCCTCATAATTATTTACTTAATTACTCCTACCAGTGAGATCTGTTGGACTAAAATCCTCTCCCAAGGGCAATAGTGGAAGTCTCTTTGCTTGGGTCAATTGTACATGGTGTGGACAAAGTACTAAAAAGCAAATTAAAGGACCATTGTGCTACCCAAGGATGTGGGATGGAATTAAATTTGATAGGTCTTTTCATTCTTAAGTCTGTGATTGTGGGTAGGGTTTGCAATGGCACGATCTGATGCTGAAATAGAAACCTAGAATAAAGCTATTGAATATGAATAATTCACATCTGGGACCAGAAGAGACCTCCGTGTGATGTGATGAATCTATATGTTTTGTGTTAGCCTTATGTACAACCAGCTATTAAGTCAATAGCAAGGGATACAGTGTTAAGTACGGTCTCCAAAGCTGACGAAACCTCCCTGACTTAAACCTAACCACGTATCCCAGTCTTCTAATTACTAAAAGGTGCATCCAAGTTAGCCGCCCTTCCATCTAGTGTCTTGGTTGGGTTGTTACTCTGGGTTCCAAGTTCTCAGAATAAATCTCTGAACTAAAATAAGCAGAATCTTAAGTAACAGCTTCTAATGCTTTCAGTGCTGTGGTTTTCATTTTTAGCAGCAGAGGATGACCACTTCCAGGCATGTATTCTCTCCTAACGTCCTGAAAGATGACAGAAATATTCCCCCATCCCATAAGTAATAATTTAAAAAATCAATCTCTCTCTCGTTCTAGTAAAAAGAGAGAGAGAGTTTTCCCTTATGCTTCAGTTTATTTTTATACTTGAGTCTTAAGCATTTCTTTCCACGCTCATTTCCCCTTTTTATTTCTGGTGATCAGTTTTGTAGAGTTCCCATAGTGAAACGTTGGACTTGTAACTTCACCACCCCTAAAATTCCAGTCTCTGTCGCCTCCTTAGAATACTTGCTGGACATCTGTATAACTCAATGTTTAAGAGCAGCTGGTCTGGTGCAGGCCGCGTGGGTTGAGTGCTGCCCATGAGGGGAGTTTGTGGGGATATCCAAGGCACTCTCACTAAACCTGTTCTTTCTCTCTGAACATTTAGGTCTCCAAAGCATCTTCTGAACTAATGAATTACTGTGAGCAAAATGCCAGGAATGACCCACTGCTGGTTGGAGTACCCGCCTCGGAGAATCCTTTTAAGGACAAAAAGCCTTGTATCATCCTATAGCTTTCTTCACTCTCGCGTGCACACACACTCTCAGGCAGGGCACCGTTCTGTATCGATTTAAACCAAGTCCCAAACTTAAAACTGCGCAGAGGGATAAACACTAAATGTTGGATTCAAATAGAACTTAAAATCTCAAATTGGAAGTGTTCAGAAAGGGGCTCGGCTGCTCCTGGGCAGTTTCCATACTTAGAAGGGTTCCAATTTAAAAACCCGTCCGGGCAGGCGGGCGCATTATTAATACTAATTCTAGTTTCAAGGGTGGTGGGGCAAACAAGAATTGAACTGCATTTGCCAGTGGGATTCATGGCCTCTTAAAAAGATGGAGTTTTGACCTTTTAAAGTATTTGGGCAAAGCTTTGGGTGTGCTTTTGATTCAATTATTCCAGTTGACGTATTCAAAGAATTTCAGTCTGTTTGCTCTGTTTCTTGGGGAGGGTGGTGGTGGCTGTTTTAAAAAAAACAAAAAAAAAAAAAACATTAAAAATGGATATTATACATTAGTCAATTCAGAATTAGTGGTGGGGGAGGGAGAGCAAAGTGTTTGGCAGCTGCATTGTAATGTGTAACGAAATCCATGAAACTTTCTCTCTCCATGAAATGTGGCATGTGGTTCTGAAGCATCATATGATCTTATGGTATTTGTTACAAACGAATCCCATTGTGGGGAGTATACTTCGTAGAATAACCCATCAGCCATGAAAAATGAAATGACTCTCCTTAAGTCGGGCTTGGCCCAAGGCAAAGGAGATGTGGGTGTTTACACCCTCTGGTTGCAATTTGGATTTTTAGTTCTGTGTGGTGTTGCCACTATTTTCCTAGCAGAATTGCGATGTTGAGGGATTCGTTCTGTTCTGCAGTATCCTGTTACCACTTTTCTATCCTAGCCATTCAGAGATTCTAGGTCCAAAACACTAGAACTGGCCACTATTAACCTCCCAGCTCTCTTTCCCTCTCATTAGTCGTTAACATGAATCTGTTGCATTCAAACCTATTCGGGGAGGAGCGGGGCGGTTTCAGGCTGTCGGGAAAAAATATTAACTCCAACAGTTCCCATCCCTTGGAACTATGAAATGTAACTAATTTTTCATTTACCAACATAACTACAGGCACTGCAAATTTGGGAACAAACTCGACACAGAGCAGGCCAGGGGCATGGGAGGTAGTCGCTTCTCCTTTGCCTGTGTCACCTGCTGCAGGATATAAGCGATAGTAGTAACAACTGGGCCTTTTAATCTGCTTTGTGGATCCTTGCTGCAGCGTGCGGGTTCTGAGCACTCCCTCCCCTGCAGTGCAACCCAAATGGTGCTTGGGAGAAAGCTCAGAGCTCAAGGAAGTACTGCTGCCTCTCCCGTGTAGTTAGATCTGTCACCGGGGGTGCATGCTGGGACCGTTTTATAAGGACACAGCAGAATTCTGCACAGTCCTCTGGCAGCAGCAGGTTTGCTTACCAGCTTATAAGAGAACCTGTCCAATCCTGTCGGCTTTACCTAAACAGTCAGGCCTAGCTCTCTTCCTACAAGAGAATACCCAGCTTTCCACGGAGAACCTGGAGAAGCAGGGGAGTGGCCCGCTTCAGAGGGATGGACAAGCTGCTGAGACTGCAGACCAGTTACTCATTTCTCATTTCTGATTTAAAATGGGAGTTGAATACCGGCAAATTCAAGGTGCAAGTACTAATCGTTTTCACTTGACTCACAGGGTGTCCATTTATACATATTCTTGCCACGTTTGGGTCCAGATTGCGTTCAGGATGAGAAGGAAAAAACCCTCCGATACGGAATCCCAGGAAGGCTGCCGCACTGAGCCATTTCCCCAGTGTTTTGGGTCTGTTTGAAATGTCCAGGCCTTCAATAGCCCAGTGTTTTGCATTTTTGGCACCCTCAAATGATGGCAGGCCAGAGAATGCTTCCTGGCGCCAGGTGGATCTCTGTGCGCTAGACAAGAAAAGCTAGAGGAGAACCTGGGTTTGAGCTTTCATGGGAACGCTGAGGATTTTGGCTCTTCTGAGGTGCAGTCTGGGGGAGGGAAGATTTACATATCAATAATGGAGACTGCACACACCTTTTAATAGTAAAATGAGCAACCGAGGATCTGCCTTGAGCCCAGCCTCGCCAGGCACTGCACCCTGGTTACGTCCCTGGCGCTCCTGGAAGGGAAAAGCGTTGCAGCATGTGACGCTCTTGAAGGCAGTTCCGGAGCCCAGGCTGGGCTCTGGATTCGCGATCCTGGCATGCCATCCAACAGCAGTTACTTGGAGTGAAACGAAAGGTGGGGGAAGGGGGAGCTAGTGCCACAATACAGGCTAAAATCTGTAGGGATAATAGCAGTCATTGACACCAGCCCTTTGGCAGAAACCTCGTTTAGATTCTTTACCACTCAGTGCACACACAGTGCCTGGCTGCTTGGGGAGTAACTCTCAATCTCTATCCATTCAATTTGAGATTTACTACTGAGGAGGGGGGACCTAAGAATCGGAGTCTGCCTCTCCTAAATGCCACTCCACTCTACCTGCTCATGCGGCTGATTGACAGGGCCGGCTTTTGACAGGACGGGAGCGCCTGTCATTGCAGGAGGGATGCGCTCTGTTGATCTCGTGGGTTCCAGATATTTTGCCGGCAGCTTTTTATTACATGATCGTTTGCCTTTTTAAACAATTTTTTAAAACAATCACATTTGTAACACTACTGCAAACTGCCGCACATACCGTACGTCGGGCTGCTGCTTTCACCTAGCTTTCTGGGGCCTCATGCTGAGCTGAGCAAACTTTGACCTTCCACTGGCCTTTGCAAGGGCCCTGGGTTCCAGTCCTGAAATCAGCCAGCAGTCTCATAACGAGTTGCTGACTCCCTTTCCTGCCCTGCCTTCACTTGTGTGCCACAGGAAGTGGGCAGCAGTGGGGAGGGTATTGCTTCCCTCTGCAATGAGCCTTCCCCAGGGCACGTTCGTTAAACGCCTCTGGGCTGGCACAGCATTCCCGCGCCTCTCCCTTGCACTGTGACCTGCTGGCTTGCTGTAGGCCGTCCAGTGCACAGTGTTCAGCTTGATCTGTTAGCCAAGACACCCAATGGGCCTCTCCCGGGGCAGCCAGCTGCCTTTGGGGCTTCCTGCAGGCTGAGCGATGCCTTTGTTCTCCTTTATCCAATGCGGTTTAAAACTCTGTCGAGGGTTACTCCTGTCGTGGGAAATTAGCAGTGTCCCAAGGGGTGTCTGGGTTTCTCTCCACTGGGGCTTTCTCCCGTAGATTAAGGATTCCTTCTGTTCTTAACCTAGTGTGGGTCCAGCCTTATTTTTCTACTCCA
Organism: Trachemys scripta elegans; assembly: GCF_013100865.1. Taxonomy (NCBI): domain Eukaryota; kingdom Metazoa; phylum Chordata; order Testudines; family Emydidae; genus Trachemys; species Trachemys scripta. Next base: position 3,727,051 of record NC_048319.1, on the reverse strand, counting down.
GATTGCTGATTCTTCCTTTACGTTAGAGAACCATGTATGGTGCTATCCTGGGCAATCTAGGCAGATGCATGCATTTCCGGGTCAGCCAGAAGACCTGGGTTCTTCATGTGCATCGGAGAGAGCTAGTGGCAGAGGTTACTGCAGAAGCTATCCACTTCTACTCCACTCCAGACCCAAGCGAAGGATGGGCCAGTCTCATTAGCTTGCACAGCCTGAGGAGTCTCCCAAAACCTACCCCTCTGAGGTTGATGCCATCCCTCGCTCCACTTCCAGCAGCCCTTTCGCGTCCCACACCACTGCCATCTCCTCCCCAAAGCTCTTTCAAATTGTCCCTGAGTCAAGCTCTCACCCCCTGTACCATTTCTGCAGGGTTCGTCTTCAGAAATCCTACAAACTGCTGACCCTTGGTTCCCCCACAGGTCATTCTGCTGTTGAATTCCGCCAGCCAGTCATTTACTAGTTTAGCAAATTAGTGTCGATCTTCCTTTTCTTTCTCTCTGCCTGGCATATCCAGTTCGACACCTTCACCTAACCTCCCTCTGTCTGAATCCCTCTAACGTGCCAGCTGGTTTGATAACCGGAGAGGGTGGTCCTTTACATTATGAACCTGTAGTGGAGTTTAGCCTGTGCCATATTATCCCACGTGTGGAGAGGGGCTGCGGGGGAATGGTCTTCTGGTGCAGGACACAATTTGAGAAGGTGGGGGGAGATGGGAAGGGGAGAGGGGACAGGACACATGTGCCAAGCAAAAGCCAATTCCTTTGATTCATACAGTCGATGTTTTTGTGGTTTCCCCACAAGAGCTATGCAAAGAATATGGGGAGGAGGGAAGCTGGGGGCAGCTGGCAGCTCGGGCCCCACTGACCCAGACCACGTTTTCATGAACCCTTCACAAGTGCATGCCCTGTGCTGTCAGGAGTCCCTGCCTCTCCTCGGTCTCCACCGATGCCGATGGCGGCGAATGGAAGTCCTTGGCACTATGTAAGGGGAATGGGTAGGGCAACGGCAGCTGGGTCTGAACAGCTATTTCCGAGTGGGGCGGGAGGGTTGGAAGGAGCCTTGCCACTTGGTGTCTGATGTATCTGCAACTGGTGACTTGCCTCTAGGTGGAGAAATCCTCAACCGGTTTTAGTTTTTCCTTGTCTGAGTAAATGGGTGATCATACTGTAGATGTTTTTGTATAGCATAAATATAAGTGCAAATTACAGTAGCTGCTTGTACTTTGTTAGTGCATTTGCCAAAAAAAAGACACTTTCAGGACTTTTTAAGTGCTCCGAAATGTAAAGGGGGGAGGAAGGTTGTGAACTGAATCTGTGGCCAGCCAGCCGGTGCCAGCTCAGCACTTACTCCACAAAGGCCTTTTTGGGTGGCGAACACATGCCCAAATTGGTCTGAGGTTTCTTTGGCATGTGGTGAAGCCATTGCCCAAAATAGACAGGTGAGGGATGTAATCTCTAGGCCAGCCCATTCCCCCTGCTCTTGGAGGGCTTCCCACTGGGCTAGCAAGTAGCCAGGGGGCTACCCTGCTGTGTGCCAAGTATCTAGGCCCCAACAAACAGGCTAGTGACGCAAGAACGAAGGCTGCATGATGCCTCTAGCTGGAAAGATCAGGCAGTTCTCCCGCTCCTGGAACGTCCCTTACGGCCTTCCCCATAGATGGTCTCTGTACTTGAAACCAGACATTTGGTTGCCTAGGATTTGGGAGTATTTCCCATCCAGCTCCCTTGTTATAGGAGCCCCCCCTCCAGTGCTCTGCCTCTCCAGGATGCGTCTTTGGTCCTGTTCCTCTTAGAATAAAGGCAGCTTTCCGTACCTAGCTCTGACCAGCATCCTTACCTGTTTGAGCCAGGCTTATCCATTAGGAGAGCAGGCCCGCTGAGCACTTGGCAACAAGACCGAGCAGCAGGGCTTGCTTCTGTGCCCCCTTCGCACTCTGGTGCACTGGCACGCAGCAGCCCCGTGACAAACAAGAGCACTGAGCTCTAGGTGCTTCGAAAAAGCCAACCCCTTTGATACTGTAGTGATCTCTGGGCCTCAAGCACTGTGTCCATCTCCTTCAAGTCACGTTCCAGCTGTGTGAGGAGTGTTCCGCTCATTGCCCTTCAGAAATGCTAATGGGGAACTCCTCACTCTGTGCCCAGTTCTGGGAAACAAAAGTCCCTCTTCCTTTTACGAGAACTTAAAAAGTCAACTTTATTTAACTAGAGTAAAAATAACGCCTTTCCGTCATCAAACAGAGAAGCCACGCGTCTGACACTTCGCGCTCTTCATTTCTCTCTCTGGTTTATTATTCTGATTATTATTTTTTTTTGCCAAACTCTGATATTGTTGCCAAATGCAAATCAAGGGTTGTAAAAACTGTATTTTAGGAAGTAATCAGTGTATGTAATGTAGGTTCTTCAGAATGTCTGCATTTTTGGATCTCTGGTTTTTATTTCTGGTGTGCCATAGACCAATTTCTTGCACAGTGTTTAATATTTTGTGGAATTGTTGTTAAAAAGTGAATTGATAACACAATAAAAAGGCTCACTTTTCATTTTACCTGGTCTGCTGTTTATCCTTCATACAGCCACCTGCACTGAGACCCCATTTCTGCTAGCCAGCCACAGTTCCTGAAGACTGAGCAGAGTATTATCTTGAATGCCAGGGTACCAGAGACTAAACACAGCCGGCTCGATCTGCAACTGGTGAAAATGAGAGCAGCTGCCCTAACTTAAGTGCCCGTTTTCACTACCTGAGGATCTGGCCCCGTATGAACCAAATTGAAGAGACTGTTACTGTTGGCTATGGCTAGCCAGCATCACTTTGCATTTGTATTGTGGAGGTTTTAGCCCCAAATTCCCGAAGTGCTTTACAGGAATCTCTTCCGCCGTTGTAGAATTGCAGCAGCTCTGGGGTGGGATATGACAGCAACAATCCTCCACAGCAGTTCGGGGCAGAAGTGAAAACACATCTTCTAGCTGAAATGGCAGGAGACGTGTGGGAGGGCAGTAGACTAGACAGTGCAGTGTGAGGTTCCTCAGCCCCTGCTCAGTCACTGCACTCCAGCACTGAGCTCCCTGCAGCAACCCTGCGCTGCACCATTCCTAGAATCACTGAAACTGGTGAGAGCAAAGGTGAACTGACCTCCATTATCTAGTTCAGCTCCCCCGCAACTAGTGCAGGCTTGGATCACGGCGCACCTGCCTGATTTCCAACACCTCTTCCTGCCCTAGTCTAGGGAGCCAAGAACCCAGGTGACCCCGCACCGCAATCCCTTGCTATTCCAGCCCCCAGTCTTCTCCAGGAGTGCTATGTTGTGCTGAATGCTCTGGTGTGGGTGTATCCCCAGGAGAGACTTTGACCACTGGGCTAGTGCTTGTTTGTGGTGCAAACCAGGATTTGAATCCGTTTCTCTAAAGAAAAATAATCGGGTTTTATTTCTGGTTAAGCACCTTCCCGATAGCAAATGGCTTAAAAACCAAATTGGGTCAGGCATTTCCTTCTCTTATCACCGCTGGTTCCTACTCTGCAAACCTCCCAGGATTGTCCAGAGGGGCCCAGCACGGCCTGACTTGTAGGTGTTTCAAAGCCACTGCAGCTAATCAGACTTACCCGGGATTCTCCAATAACCAGGCATCACTGAGATGAGACATTCCTGAAAGGGACTGACCCCTGCAGGGAGATACTGGGCCAGATCTGCATCTTCTGCAGTCAATTGCACCAGGGCAAAATGTTTGGATGCTGCTAAATGCAGGTTTTAACCTACTTTTCATTGGTTTGGGCTTCCTTCTTTTATAAAGTCACTAGTCAGATTATCATCTAAGTCGTCATCCACATCAAGTGTTTATTTCCCTGGGGAAGAAACAGCTGGAGCACGGTAGCCAACCCCTCTGGCTTGTGCCCAGTTCTGAAGTCAGGATCATTGAAGAGTTGGAGCATTTGGAAAGCATGTTCAATCATCAAAAATCATTCCCGTCCAAAGCAACTGGGTCACGTTCCTGATTGATTTCCTTGCAGAATATGCCTGACTTGTGCCTGTGGTAGCACCTTTCACCCAGGGAGCCTCAAACTGCCCAGTTCCTGGGAGGCAGTGATGGGTTTAAAACACTTCTTACCCCCATGGAAATGGAGAGTTACAGCAAAGTGCCTTGCCCCTGCAACGCGTCTCTGGAACAGGGATGAGCCCAGAGCCCAGGCTGTAGGTCCCTTACTTGAACTTAACACCTGGCCCCTCCCAGAACCCCAAGAGTCCTGATTCCCAGCCCCTACTTGGTCTAACTGCTAGGCAAAGCTGTTTCCCCAGAAGTGGGGATAGGACCCAGGAGTCCTGACTCCCCCTAGATTATACTGCACCCGAGCCAAGAATTCTGGGAAATCTCCTGCATTCAGTTGCACCTCTCAATGTTGTCACCTGTGAGGGAGAAATTTCCCTTATGAGGCCATTAAAAATGGAGCAGATTTCTAGTGTGCAGGTTACAGAGCACTAAAGGGAGGCAATACAGCGGAAACCGTGTCACAGGGGGACAAGTACCAGGGCGAGTCCCAGCTTCTGTACTCCAATAGAGCAGGGGGGTGATTTGTTCAGCTGGGAGGGATGGATAAAGCTTTGAAAGGTCCCATCTCTCCCTCCCCCCAGTAAAGATGGATCAGAGCTGGAGCAGGGATACCAATGAACGAAGGACGGTTCTTCCTGCCGTCTCCTCAGCTGGCACATCACCGGCTGCTGCAGTGGAGTTCTGTGTCCCCCTCGTCCCTGACAGGTACCCCCTTAGAATCTGCATCGCCGGCTACTCGCTGCACCAAGGTCCCGGCGGGTGTCCGAGCCGGAGCACCCGGCCAGCAGGAGGCTAAAGACGAGCTGCAGGTAGGGAAAGCTCCTGCAAACGAAGGGTCCCACCCACCGATGTCTCTGGTGACCCCGCTCTGGGGTGAGTCCGGGCTCAGAAAGGTACCCTGCCCGTTGCTCGTCTCCCTTCTATCGCTGCCCCTTTGGCAAAACTCCTGCCACTCTGCGCTTCCTAGAATCCACTGTGTTGGCACCTTTCCTGGCGGCCAGGAATAGCCACATGCCAAACTCCAAGCAGCTTTTCCAGGTCTGGAAATCCCCCCTTCAATCCGTCTTGTTTTGCTCCTCGGGCTCCAGGATTCCCAGCACATGACATGGAAACTCCCCCTTGTGCCGTTCGTCCAAGGTCGGAAAGGGCTCGGCTGCGACGGGCAGCCTGGCTGTGGCCGAGGAGCTGGGCCTTGGGAGCCCTGTGTTCTGCACCTGCCTTTGCTGCTGCCTCCCAGCAAACCTCAGCAGTCACGTGGGGATGAGGATCTTTCCGGGCTCGTCTCTTTCCATTGCACACCCTTCAGGGCAGGGCCCCCCGATCTCAGGGGCATGGCTCTAGTGCTGCTGTCATGCAAAGGACGTGGCGTGCTTAGCAAGGCCTGTCTCCCTGTGTGAGTCCCCCCGCCCCCATTTGGTTCTCCCAACCTGCGTAACCAGCGATGGTCCCTTTCTCCTGCCATGGAGGTGGGATGGCTGCGTTCAGCTCTGGTGTGCAGCTGTCCTGCAGTGACCAGACCCACCACTGATGACATCTGCCCCCCCACACACACACACCGCCGGGGTGAGTGGCTAGGCTATGGGTGCACAGGGCTCACGTTCTCTGGCTCCATTTGCCACCACAGGCAGTGTCGAGGGGGGTTTGGTGGCGGGGCAGCCTGGAAGCTGGGGCCAGGGGGCTGCAGGCAGAGCCCTGCGTGAGCCGGAGTGAAAACGAGAGCCTCGTTTCTTCCTAGGGCTGACGCGGTTCCTTTCCTCTTCTCCAAAAGGGGAAGTAGACTCCGGGCTGAGCTCCCCTTTCCCGTTCGCACCAGCTGCATTTACCAGCAGGCTCCTCTCTCCGCCTGACCATGCCTGGCTCCTAAAGCAGCAGGCCGTGTTTGCTTTAAACCCGCCGTAGCCAGGCTTGGGGTGCACAGGCTGCAGGGAGCTCGCCTGCCTCTCTGGCTGGGCCACGCTCAGGCACCGAGGGCTGCTAGGCCTCATCTCCCTTGGCAGAGCCTCCAGCCGCAGCCCCCCTTGCTGGGGCAAGCCCTGTGGAGGAGCTCCAGTGCACAGCCTCCCCTGCACTGAGGTTCCCTGCAATGTGACCCCCACCTTTGTCTGCACCCCCAAGCAGGTGCTGCCCTCTGCTCTGCAAGGCTGGGTCTACGCTGCACAAACAACCCCAGGGCAGCAGTTCTCGGAGCCTGGGCTACAGCCCTGCCTGCCTGCCCGGGGGTACCCGGTGAGGGGGGTGGGTCTCAGAGCCAGGCCGCCTACATGGCTGTTTTCAGTCCCATAGCGTGAGCCCAGCCCAATGAACCAGGCTCCGGACTCGCTGCTGAGGTTGGTTTTGCCTTTGCAGCAGGGATGGACCCTAAGTGGCAGCCGGACCCCCCCTTTGCCTTCACTGTGTGCGCTCAGCTCCGCTCAGGATCAGGCCTCCTGGAGCCAATGGGGGCGCCTCCCCCAGCTCTGCCCAGGGGCGCCCTGTGGGATCCCGCTCGCTAAAGTCAAAGCGTGATTGCTGCCGCTGCCTCACGGTGGGCCTGGTTTGTGGGTTGCAGCGCGTACACCCCCCCCCCCCCCCCAGCTGCATGTGGTTTCGGTGTGTAGGCAGGTTTGCACAGCTCTCCCGTGTGGGGCTGGGAAGGGGGGGAATCCCCCCGGCTGCCGAGCCGTGGTGGGTCTGGCCTTTCGGGCGAGGCCGTGCAGCCTGCTACCGCCACTGGCTTCCTTGGTCTCAGAGCTCCCTTAGCACCTCTCCCCGCACTGGAGCAGGCCCCCGGCCGGTGACGGCTGCTCTCAGCCCCACGTGCTGGGTGCATGATGCACCCCGCCCTGACTCTGCATTCAGTTCCCCTTTGCTGCTCCTCTAGCCAATCGCCCCTTCTCTGGCACGAGGCCTCCTGCTGGCAACGCCAGCCAAGGCGAAGCCCGGTGGAGTTCCTGGAACCAAGCAAAGTCAGCCTGCGGGTGTGGGGAAAAACTTGGAGCGGATTCGCGCCCGCCCGGCCCAGGCAGGAATGTGGCTTGCGAACAGGCAGTCTGGGGCTGGAGCTTCCTGCAGATGCTCGGAATAGCTGGGATTTTTCAGTGTCTGTCCGGAGCTGCTGAGCTGGAAACGGAGTGGGGAGGGTTTGAGGGGGAGCTGGAGCCAAGCGCCCGCTGCATGACAAAGCAAAGGGCTCAAATGCAGCCGGGCTGGAGAGGGACCCACCTGCTGGAGCCCAGATGCACAGATGGGGCCCCGGCCACGGCATCAAGGGCAGGTTCAGCTGCATCACCCGCAGCCCGGGTCTGGCTCAACCTGCCTGTCTGCTTAGCCAAAACCTGGCTTGGGAGGGGAGCCCCCCTGCTTGCCCCACTTCCCCCGAGGGCTGCCCCGGGCTGGGCAGAGCAGGGTTCAGGCCCCGGTTGCTTTCCGAGCGTGAAGATGTGCTCGGAGCCCGGCTGTGGCCGTCCAGCTGCGCCAAGTAGCAGCGGCTGCAGCTGAGGGCCTCAGCCTCCGCCCTGGATTGCATGAAGCGGAGCCAAGCTGGAGGGCAGGGGGCTCTTTGCCCAGTGGGCTGCCCCTGTCCCCACACTGGCTGGCAGGCCCAAAGGCTGGTGCATGGGGGTGACTGTCCAGTCCTGCTCCCTGCCGCTGGGCGCTCACCAGCAACGGCAGGAATTCAGGCCCTGAGCCAGGGGCGTTCGGGAAGCCGTTTGCCTCATTGACCAAGCTCGTTCCCCCAGCGCCCGTGCGCGGGAGGGTGGCAGCCGTGTGACGCCATGAAGCAGCGCCTGGCAGTGACTGCAGCCGCTCAGACCGTGCAGCCCGGCTCTAGCGTGACATGGTTGAGCTCCTCCCAGGCGAGGCCAGAGGGCGGCTGGCTGCCAGCACCAGTCGCCCGTGCTGGTCCCCCGGCTGCAGCTTGCTTGGGGCAGGGGCCCCCCTGCGGCGGCTCCAGCCAGGGTCGCAGCAGTCGGGACCTGCTCTCACCTAGCGAGGGCCGTGTCCTGGTGCAAATCACGGCCAGCTGGACTAGTCTGGGGCCAGCTGTGACTGCATCTGCTCCCCTCCTGGGGGAGCCCAGCACAAAAACTCAGCATGGAAGGGAGAGGGGGGGCTCCCAACGGCTGTTTTGACACCCAGCCTTTGACCCTAGGGGCGGCAGAGGCTCTGGGGAGGGTGGATCCGGCAGGGCTGGGCCCAGGGAGCTGGGCACGGTGGGTGTGGCTGGGCACAACATGCTTTGTTGTGTCCCGTAGCCAGGGCCATGGCGAACTGGCCCTAAATGGAGCAGGACCCTGACTCTCTCTGAGCATCCAGCCCTGCCCCCGGGCGGCTGGGTGGGTTTTTCTCTCTCCCTCCCTGCTGGGAGTCGGTGGCGGAGGAGCCACCAGCAAGCGGCAGGCACCTCCGCTCATCTGCCCGCATGGGGCTTCCCGGGGCCAAGGAGCTGCTGCCCTCAGTGGGTCGGGGGGGAGCCCTGACTGACCCTAGGCCTACGCGGAGATAGCTGAGGGGCCACACAGGGGAGAGGCACGGGGGGGGCCCAACCTAAGCCTCTGCCAGCAGCTCTGTGCCCACGGCTGGTGCTGCTTCTGCCCTGCTATGGGGAGGGGCTGTGCCCACGCCCGAGAGGGACGGGGAGGCCTGAGAGCCACAGGATGCTACAACTCACCTGGAAAGCGGGGGTGCAATCAACTCCATGTTATATAGGGTAAACTGAGTGAGAACAAAGGATAAAACCCAGGAGTCCTGGCTCCGTCCCCCCTGCTCTGACAGACCCCCCCCTCCCAGAACCAGCGTGAGAACCCAGGAGTCCTGACTCTCAGTCCCACTAGACTCCCCTCCAACCCCCCCATCAACCCTCCTCTTTTTTTTTTTTGTTCTGAAAAACACTGCAAATGAAAAAAATCTTCCTCAGATAAAAACCAGACTGGCCCTGGGGGCCGACCCTGCTGCTGTTATCCCCCCCGGCCCCGGCTCAGCGCCCACATTCCTGGAACCTCTCTTCAAAGGAAACCTCAAGTCAGCGCAAAAAAAGCCACAGCCCAAGCTGGCAAAGTATGAAAGAAACTCCTGCCCCCCTCCCCTGCCCCACGGGGAGCCAGGGGAGCCCAGCCTGGGGGAGCTGGGTGGGGAGGGGATCCCAGCCCCATGCCCTGGGGGCTCAGGTGGGTGCAGCGGGGCCAGGAGCGAGGGGCCAGGCTGGCCCAGCTGGCAGCAGCCCCAGGACCTGGCCACTGTGTTGGGAAAGTTGCTGATGGAAAAAAGCTCTGAGCTGCTGCTAAAAATAACCCTCCTGTATTCCTCCAGCGGCTATTTTTAGCCGTGCTGGGGCTATAATGATCTGCCCTTGGCGTCAGAGGCCAGGAAACTCCTGGCACCTCGGCCTGCCCGAGGCAGGGGCCTCCGCGCAGCCAGCCTGCGCCCTGGGCTGCAGAGGGGCACGTGCAGGGAGCCCTGCCAGCAACTGCCTGGTTATCTCCCAGCCCGCCGGTTTGTGGGGAGCCCCAGGTCGCCTCCTGGAAGGGGCCAAATCCCGCTCTGCTGCCTCAGGGCTGCTGGGGGAGAGACGCAGGCAAACGGCTTCCCCTTCCCCAGCTCTGTGCCTGGCCCACGGCCCCCTGCCCCCCAGCTCTGGGCCTGGCCCACACCTCCCTGCCTTCCAGCCCTGCTCCCCCCCAGCTCTGTGCATAGCCCCCAGCTATGGTCCTCTGCTGTTCCAGCCCTGCCCCCCCCCCC
>NC_048319.1:3693384-3716897 GCF_013100865.1 Trachemys scripta elegans | reverse complement strand
CCAGCCCCCTCCCCGCCCCCCTATTCTAGCCCTGGGATTCCTACCCGCCCCACAAGCACTGCTGATGCTCCCTAAGCCCAGATATTTGTCCACACCTGCCTGTGTCCATGTTTAGCACACGACTGTGTTTGTGTGTGCAGGTGCGTGTGCGTGTGTGTGCGTGCGTGCACGCTGCCTGGGCAAGTGTATTTCTGTGCATGCCTCCGCATATCCGAGTGTGTGTCCGTGTGTCTCTGCAGACCTGGGCAGGTGTGTTTGTGTCTGGGCAGTGTGTGCGCGTGGGCACGTGTGCGCGTGTGTAGTCTTTTAACACACGCACGCGCTAGGCTGCGGCCTTGTCTCTCTGGCATGTGCACTGCGTTGCAGACAATCTGCCCTGGGTGCCCTGCATTGCCCAGCAGCCGGGCGGGGGGACGGTGCACACGAGCGGGCACTGGGGTTGTTGCAGGCTCCTGGGCCCAGCTCGGCAGATGCCATGTGGTGCTGGAGGAACAGGGGACGGTGTGGGGGTGGGGGTAGTCAGCACACACGGTGCCCTCTCCACCAGTTTCCAGCAGCTGGTTAAGGAGCACTGGGCATAGGGCTGGTACTGCCAGGACAGAGCCATTTCTCTGCGTGAGGGACCAGGCTTTATCGGGGGGCAGGATGGGGGCATCTCCTCTGGGGGGGGGGGGGGCATCGCCTGCCCTTGCAGAGTGGGCAGCATATCTTGATCCACCCTCTTTTTCTGGGCAACCCCTTCTCCTCCCCTAGGGTCCCCGAGGGACGGGGACTCGTGAATCACCCACACGCTGCGGAAAGGGGGATCCCGATGGGCCCGGGAACCACGCAGGGGTGTGGGGGAGGCCGCGGTCGGAGCTGCCCCCAGCTGTGGTGAAGGGGATCACGTCCGCTCCCCCCGGGGTGACGCTTTGTGGCTGCCAGGGGCCAGTTCTCCTTGGTGTGAGCTGCTCCCGCGACGCACTGGAACCGCTCCACCCATGACGCCACCGAAGGCTGGGGACTTCCACTTGTCACACACACACACACACGCACAGAGCGCACTGTACTTCCTGCCGGGGGCGGGGAGAGCTCGGCTGGATTGTGACAGCGACAGTCTTGCTGCAGAGAGACACCCACCCGGAGCCCGATACTGCTCTGGTTCGCCCCCACCGGGGATCGGGGCCATAAACAGCCCCTCTCTCCCCCCAAACACACCCACCCGCCAATCTGTGTCCTCGTCCCCCAGGCTGGGCAGCATAGGGCCCAAGCACTTGGGTGGAGGGAGCTCTCAGGCTGATGGCTGAGTGAGAGCGCGTGCATCTGCCCACTCAGCGGCAGCGTGGACTAGTGGTCAGAGCAGAGGACTGGGAGCCATGACTCCTGGGTTCCTCCCATACCCAGGTACCAAATGCCCCTCATTTGAATGGCTGCTCTATGAAAACGACCAGTCCCAAAGAATGCATCGGGGTGCAGGCTGGTGGGGTCCTTGTGACACTGCCCTGGGCAGCTGAGGCTGCAGTGGCCAGAGGTGGGTGTCGGGGTCCCCCCCCATGAGGGCTGATTACAGAAACTCCCCCCCCCCCCCCAACTTCTGGACTCTCCCTCCTTCCAGAAACCCCCTGCGGGAAAGTCCTTTGCAGCTGCTGGCCCTTGGGAGCCGTGCCAGGAAGGTTTCTGCTGAGCTAATTTCTAGCCCAGGGCCCGAGCTCTCCCTGGGGCAGATGGGGAGAGACTCCCCCACGGGGGGAGCCCCAGGAGATGGGCCCTGGCCAGGGAATCCCCGAAGGCCAGGTCTCTAGCTCAGCGCTTGAGCCAGCCCAGGGCCAGTGCAGGGATGGGAGGCTGCCGGCAGCGCAGGGAGCGATGGGGGTGACTCAGCTAGGACCACTCAGCGTCGGCGTGGGGTGCTGCAGTGACCCTCTCCAATGTGGGGCAAAGCCCCCGAGGCCCTGGGAGCAGTCGCAGAAACCCTCCTGCCCCACCCCTCAGTTACAGCCCCGCACACTGCTCTCCTCCACCGCCTGGCCCAAACTGCTGTGCCTTGTACCTGTGCGCTGTTAAACCGCTGCCGTGCTGCACCCCAGAAATGGCTGCATTTCAGCACCCCTATAAACAGCCCCGGGACCCTACTCCAGAGACAGCTGCATTTCAGCACTGGACAAGGGATTTTGGTATAAGCAGTTGCCAGACCCTGCCCCAGAGGTGGCTGCATTTCAGTAGTGGTTGTTTTGGGCATGAACTTGGCCATCAGATGAGTCTGTAGTCTCCCTACCCTAGAAGAAATGCCAGGCAGAGCTACAAACGTTGCTAGGCTGGGGCCGGGGGGAGGTTAACTGATTAGCCGGGGCAGCGTGGGGCAAATGGGGGGAGGATTAGGGGCCTGGTTTGCAAAGGTGCTGCCCAGCTCCCCCCAGGCCAAGCTCCCATCACCTTTCCCCAATGCCCAGGCCCACAAGAACCAGCAAGTTTGCTCTCTGTGTGCACGGGACAAACACCCCAAACCTCCCGTCCCGTGGGACGAGCAACCCCTTCCGAGCCCTGCTTCCTCGTGCCCGGCTGCTGCCCGCGACCCCCTGACCACCCCCCGGCTCTGACAGCCTGTGCTCATGGCGCCAGGGAGGGAGCTGCCCTTAGCCCTGGCCAGCCGCCCCCATGTGGCTGAGCTCCATGGAGCCCCCCCAGCCCCTGCGTTTGGGGAATGGGGGGTGGGGGGAGGTCGTGACCACACATCCCCATGTTGCCTTTTGTGTCTCCATTGCGCACATCTGCTCCCCCGCCAGCGTGTGCCAAATCTCCATGTCAATGGGCCAGGCAGGCGCCTCTCAGCAGCAGCCGGGAGAGGCCGCCCCCCCGCCCCCGCGCCCGGCTGGGATGCAGGAACGCCAATGGTCATGACAGCTGGCTAATTTCCCCCCCTCACCCCCCCTCCACATACCCCCGCTGCCCCCCTCCTGCTCCGGCTTGTGAAGGGAGCTGTGGGGTTTTCTGTGTGCTCCCAGGGACACCCCCCCCACTGGATCCATGTATTCGAATCAGGAAGTGTGGCCTAGTGGATAGAGCAGAGGACAGTGAGTCAGGAGGTCTGGCTCTGAGTGGGGAGTAGCCCCAAGGGACTAGAGCATGAGACCTGGGAGTCAGGAGTCCTGGATTCAGAACAAGGGGTTGGCTGGCGTTTAGAATGGGGGACTGGGAGTCAGGACGCCTGGGTTCGCTGTCTACCTCTGCTGCTGACTTGCCGCGTCGCCTTGGGCCAGGTGCTTCCCCTTTCTTGTAAGTGGCGAGAACAACCCAGATCTGCTCCCCCAGCACCCCCACTCCCCTCACAGAGCCGTGGATAGAACCCAGGCGTCCTGGCTCCCAGCCCCCACCCCAGCTCACTAGATCCCACTCCCCTCACAGAGCCATGGATAGAACCCAGGAGTCCTGGCCCCCAGCCTTCCTGCTGTAACAACTAGTCAATACCCACTTTTAAGGGTGGGGTGAAGCCAAGGGACAGCCCTACCCCCCACCCCCACAGGCTCCTACAAAGACTCTTTTTTCCAGCCAAGATAGGTCCTTCCCCTCTTGCTCCAGTTTATTCTCTGTTTTAACCCATCATTTGCCTCTGTCCCCAGTGCCCCAATCTTCCCCCAGGCCTGGCCCCGCTCAGCCTGAGGACCCAGGGAGCAGTGCCCTGTGCCCTGCGCTCCTGGCCGGCGGGGGATGGGAGAACAGAGCATCTGTGCAGCAGGAGGCTCCAGCCCCTAATTCCCGAGCCCCGGGCCCCGCCTGTCCCGGCCTGCAGAATGTGCTGAGTAGAGCTGCCAGCGGGCGAGCCAGGGCTCTATCACCCCGTGAGTCACCCCGCCGAGCCGGCCCGGGGGGAGAGGGGGAGGGCAGTGGGGTGGGAGAGTGGCCCCAGAGCCTCAAGGCCACCTCCCACTGAGACCCATAATGACAACATGCTTTGCAATATGTTAGAAGGGGAAACTGAGGCACGGTGCGTGGCCATGATGGGCTCTGGCTCACCCAGCAAATTAGCATCAGAGCCAGGAATGGGACCCAGGAGTCCTAGCTCCCAGCCTTAGGTCCTAGCCACCCACCCTCGTTTCCCTGGGGGGAATGGAGCTGTGCCAGCCCAGTGTAACTCCAGCCTGGCCCCTGCCCGTTACTGGGCCGAGTGGGAGCGGGTGGCGAGGGGAGTCCCGGGCCCAGCTGCTGCTCGTGCCCTTTCAGCTGTAGCTGGAGGTGTTTGCGAGGCAGGTCACAGCTTCCATTGTCCCCCTGCCTGCAGCCATCTGCCCAGTGCCCCGGGCCGGGCGGCGTGTGCTGCCATCTCCATGAGAATGAGCCCCCTGACCCCGTACAGCTGGTGCCCCGGCCGGGCTGGAAGCACGTTAAATGCCGCACACGCCAGAGGGGGGGTGGTGGGGGACATCTGTGTGATGGGGGAAAGGGGGGTCCTCAGCCGGATCCTTATGTCTGGCCAGATCAGTCCTTTGCAGCAGAAATAAGCCAGGGACCCGGCTCCCCGGTGCCCCTCACCCCATGGGGCCAAGGCCCAGGTTTCGGGGCCAGTTCTGATCCCGTCCCTGCCCCTCCCTGTGTCTCTGTGTCTGGCTGGGCTGGGAGGTGCTGGGATGCCCACTCCCAGGCGGGCGCCTCTCTCTAGCCCCCAAGTGCCCTGGGCAGGGCGGGTCTGGAACTGCAGGGACCCCACACAGCCCCGAGCAATGAGATATCCAGGATCTCCTTCCCCCACCCGCACAATGGGCTCTGTTGAGGCGGGGTTGGGTCCCCGCGCTGGGCACCGTCCCCGTGAGCCCTTTGTAACTTCACTCTTCCCATTAATTCCCTGTGATATGCCCCCCGCCCCCGGGGAGATCCCAGCCCCTCCGGAGCAGCTTGTGCCCGGCTCCCGCTGCATTGTCATACACAAGGCAGCCATACGCTACCCTGCCCCTACCCTGTGCCCCGCTCTGACAGCTGTTTGTGGGGCTGGCATTGTGCAGGGCGACCCAGCCAGGCCCCAGCGCACGCGCCAGCCCCTGGTTTCCCTCCACCCTGGAGCTGGCTGCGGACAAAGGAAAGGGAGTTTAAAGAGGGGAGCAAACGTGACTATCAATAATTGTTATAACCCACCCCCATCCTGGTGGGCAGGACGGATCAGCTGCAGGGTGGGGGGTCCCTGCCAGTCAGGAGGACAGGGGACTTGGGATTTTTCAACAGGAATCCAGCTGAGTAGCTTGTATATGCAATGGCCGTGCATGTGTGTGCGCATGTAGCTGCATGTATGTGAATGTGCATGTTTGCACGCGTGTGTGTGTGCGTGCACCATTTCCCTCTGCAGAATGCAATCAGAAGTGCTCAGCTGTGTGTCATATGCCCTAGACTGCTGACAGCTAATGAGGATTCTCTTCTAGCACCACTGGCAGAGGTCTGTCTGTCTGTGTGTGTGTGTGTGGTGGTTATGTACAAAGGGCTCTGAGTTTGCATTGGCAGAGCCCCCACAGTCTAAGGATCTTTCTCTCCCATCCTACAGCTGGAGAAGTGAGGCCCAGAGAGACATGACCAAGGTCACATGAGTCAGTGGCAGAGCCAGGATCTGCGCCAAGGTCCCCTGAGTCCCAGATTAGTGCCCTTAGCCCCAGGGTCTCCCTTCCAGCCAAGTCATTGCCTCGGGGCTGTTAACACTTTGCATCCTGGCTGGAATTTGACAGCACAGGAGCAGCTGGGGGTTCAAGATTTCACTGGCACCCTCAGGGCAGCCTCATCATCCCTGCAGCTGAGGTCTGGTTTGTTGCAATCGTCAGCTGTTGTTTCTACTGCAGGTTGGCCACCCCCCCAGTGCCCTGGAACAACCCCAGCAGGCCTTCCCCTCCAGCAAAACCCTGAGCGTGACTTAGATATCCCGAGAACAGGACTGTCACGTTCTCCTCGGAGCCGCTCGAGCTCGCGTTCCTGGTTTTGTTGTTGTCGGTTTTTAAACGCAAGCTGAGAGTCTCACGTATTCACCTGACTCCAGGAGCTGGATCTTAGAGGGGGGGAAAAAACCCAAAAGCCTGAGAGTTGGCTACTGCCCTGGGTGTGTGGTCCCTTTAAGTGGAGCTGGGGCCACCTGTAAGTCCACCTGTGAGGGGCTGTGTTAAGGACAAGGAGCCCATCTCTGCCCACCTGTAAGCAATTAACTGCCTAGGTGGCTGCTTGGCAGCTAATTGACTGAGAGACCCTGGGCCAGGGTGGCATTGGAGGAGGTGCCTGCAGGGGGGGGNATACACCCCCTATCTATCTATCTATCCCTCCCCATACACCCCCTATCTATCTATCTATCTATCTTTCCATCCCACACGTAGTTCCAAGTGCTCGCTCTGACTCTCTTTACTCCACAAAGGGCAAAGGAATATCCAACTCTTAACCAAAATTACATGCAAGGAAATTGCACCGTCCTTTGCATCTTTTTTTTCTTGTTTGTTTTTGTTTTGTTTTCTTGGCCTGGTGTTTGGCGGTGGGGCAGGGGAGGATCTCGCTCGCTCGCTCTCTCTGGCTCTGTTTGTATTTTGGAGGAGCGGCTCCAGCTGACGTTAAACGTTGTTTTGTTTTGTTCAGCCGATTTTTTTTTTTAAAGCAAAACAGAAAGTGTGTGTCTGGCTCCTGTGCTGGGGGAGCTGAGTGGGGGATGGGAGAAAGCTGAGTAGGATGCGGGGGGCTGAGTGGCAGAAAGGGGGGGTCTGCACCAGGGATAGGGGTGCTATGTAGAGCAAGGGGAGCCGCACTAGGGATGGGAGCTGGGGGCCCTAAGAGAGGGGGGAGGTGGAGAGACCCCCAGTGTTTGTGGGGTCCTCAGCAGCCCGGGGTGCCTCTCCCCATGGAGACGCCCGGCCGTGCAGGTGGAGCCAGCCAGTTTCCCACGCTGCACCAAGGAAGCAGGCGAGGGCCCTTCCCGAGGTCACTGGCAGAGCACTGGGAATGCTGCAGAGTCATGTTTATGCTGCAATTCCCGGCAGATCAGGGGCGTGCGCCGGAGCCCGGAGCAGGCCAGGCCTGGACGCGGGTTCCCAGCAGCCCACGGGGGGACCCTGAGTTGCTCCCTCCATGGGAAGGAACTCGCTGTGTTCTCAGTGCACGGACACCAGTCCCAGGCAGTTGACAAGGCCGTGCCAAGAAAGCCTCGCTCCGCTCCCCATTGGTCCGGCTGCAGGGCTCTGACCTCCAGCCTGTTCTCTGACAGAGGGGAGGGCGGCCGTGACGCCAGCCGGAGACAACCGACGTCCCCGGCCGGGTGCTGCTTGCCAGATGGCTCTTGGGTTTCCTTGTAACTTACCAGGAATCAGCTGACGGTTTCATGTTTACACAGAAGGACTGAACTGAGCAACACTTGATCCGTGCGGGACGACTGGAGCTGGGGGCTGGGAAAAGTCGAGGGCAAGACGGGTTTGTTGTTGCCATCAGAAGCTGGGATGCTGTGGCTTTAAAGTCAGTGATAAATTAATAATAATCCCTAGCGTTTGCACGGTGCTTTTCAGCCGTAGATCTCAAAGCGCTTTCCACCCGCCGCAGCCCCAGCTGGGGAAACGGAGGCAGAGAGCAGGGCAGTGACTTGCGTTACAGGGGAACTCTGGGCAAGTGGCCCAGATGCAGATAGAAGCCACGCGTCCTGAATCCAGCACTCTATCCCCTAGGGCGGCCACACTGCCTCCTTGCCCAGTGAAGGTAGGGAACTCACCCAGGTTTTGGAGAGGGACCCTCAGTCCTCATGGCCTGTTCAGCCCTCAACTCCTCTGCTGAGGTTGCCAGCAAGGGGCCACTTCATGCCATCGGCGATGGGCGCCTGTCCCGATGGAGGCTGGTCAGGTTTTGGTAACTTCTGAGCTCTTGCCTTTTCCATTTAGGATGGGGACGGCCATGACCCCATGAGACCGAGGCCTGGCTCTCCAGGCCACGTGGACAGAAGCTTTCTAGTGCCTGTCCTAGAAGGGCAGCGGAGGGCTTGTGTTTGGTTTCTGCGGCTGGGAACGCTGCAGAATTGGGGAGTTTAGATGAAACAGCGTCAAGAAAACCCTACTCGGATAGAGCGCTGCTCGGGCGGAATGAGCGATAATTCGTCATTTGCCTCCCGGTGGCAAAGAACTCACTGCTCAGGGCCCATCTGAAATTTGGGGAAGCTGCCACTCCTTGGGCCCCAGGTTCACACCCGCTCGGACCCCCACTAGCATTTCATCCTCAGGAGGGAGGTAATTCTCCCGGCTCCCTGCGCCTCCAACGTTTCACATGGTTCCTCTTATTACAGTAGCATCTAGCGACCCCCCCACATTGTGTCAGGTGCTGCACAGACCCATGGGGAGAGCCAGACCTTGCTCTGACAAACTCCGGGGAGGGGAAACTGAGGCACAGCCTGGGGAAACAATTTGCCCACAGTCAGCTGGCAGAGCTGGGATTAGAACTCAGGTCTTGGGAGTCCCCATGTGGCGCTCTAGCCACTAGACAATACTGGGTCCCCATAAGTCTGTTTTGGGAAACCTGAGCAATAACTAGGCTCTTAGCAAAGGCTGCGGGTTGTTTGCACAAGCCCCTTGGCTGGCCCCAGGGTGCTGGATTCCGCAACTCACTCCCGGCTAAATTACCAATCTGCAGTAGGGTTTGCAGCACTGTCGGGCTAGTTGGCTCCAACTGGTATTGTAAGGACCCCCCCGCCGCTCCCTGCCCCAGCCTGCAAACACGTAGCACGGGGGAGCTTTATGGGCCGAGTCGTGTGTGTGAAGTCACACACATGCGCAAATGGGATGCGGAGGAATGGGAATAGCTGAAAAGGCAGATTTTCATGGCGAGCCCCCACTCAGGGCAAAGGTTTCCCAAGCACATAGCATCGGTAGTAACACAGCTCTAGAAACTTGACTGAGAGGCTTGGAAGGCTTGGGTGTTTTCTCTTAAATCCCCAGCTCCTGGAGTCCTGGGATGACCCAAGATTCTCAGTTTTCACTGAGAACCAAAAAAAAAACCCAGTTTCTAGGCCTCCTGGGCATGGAGAAATGCAGCCCTAAAGGGGCAGGAACCAGAAGGCAAAGAACATGAAACCCACATTTGTGACTCTTGTTAAGATCTTGTGATTTTTAAGCCAATCTTGTGATTTTTGTGGGACGTATTTGTGATTTCTGAATGCGTGGGGCTGGGGGGAAGCAAAAGTGCAAGGTGCTGAGCTCTTGTGAAAAGTCAGGCGACTCATTTCAGAGTCTCTCCTGCCTTCCCCCCACGGTAATTATTCCCTTTCACTTTATACACAGCTCAGTCCCTCTGCCCCTTCATGCCCTTCTCCACAAGCAGTCATTACCCCTTCTGCCCCAGACCTAGCCTCGAAGTCTGTTTAACCACCCCCTTTGTGTGCTGGACAGCAGCTCAAGGACAATTAATTCCTCACTTGGGCTTCGTTAGCACCTTTTGTCTTGGGACCTCACAGGGCTTTATGGGCAGCAGCCTCATAACAATCATTGGAGGCCAGGAAGCATTTATCCCCATTTTACAGGTGGGAAAACTGAGGCACAGGGCGGTGAAAGGTCACACAGTGAGTCAGTACTACAACACTGCATAGAAGCCCGGAGGCCTGACTCATTATGTCCCCCCCCCCATCCCTTCCCCCCCTGTCCCAACCACTAGACCCCACTCCCCTCCCAGAGTCAGGTGCAGAACCCAGGCATCCCAGCCCCCTGCTCCAGCCGTATAGCTCACCCAGCGTCTGTGATCTGGGTCTCCTATGTTGGCTGTGCAGGGGCTGCACTCGATACATGTCTGTGCACCTGGGCTCCCCTATGCCCCCTTCCCTGGTGTGTCTGGCCAGGGCGAGCAGTGAGCACCTGTGGTACCTCCACCTGCTTCTCCTGCGATGGCCGTGGGAGCGTGTCCCAGGTGTTGGCAGCACACAGCTCCAGCAGCACAGCAGATACCCCCATGCCTGCTCCGGCCAGTTTGCACCAGCCGAGGGCCCTGGCCCATTGCTAGCAATGGCATTTACACTGGTGTATGTCAGTGGAGAGTCAGACGGTGGGGAGCAGGGCGGGGGGTCTCCAAGGAGCCGAACCGCCTCTTCCCTTGGGCAACTTAGGCCAGCCTCTGCCCGGTCTCGCTCCCAGCCCCACCTCAGAATGGGGCTGGGCCCCTTTAAGGCCAGGAGCCCCATTCTTGGTGCTGTCACTTCCACGACACTTTTCCCGGCAGCTGGCCCCCTGCCCAGCCTGAGCGAACATGCCGTCCTGCCGCCCAGCCGGGACGGAGCCCAGCCCTTTCCCGGGACTCACTCCCAAAACACGTTGGGCACTGCTCCCAACCCACAGCAAGTCACCAACCCCCATCTCCCCCCAGGTGCTGCAGGTAACCTCCCCGCCCACCCGCCAGCCTGCATGCCTCATTGCAAACTCCTGGCTCCGCTGAGACTTTGGCAGCAGCTGGTGCATAGGGTGGGTAGCTTGGCGCGGCTGGTGTATCATGGCTGATGGTGCCACCTTAAACAGGCAGAGAGAGCCAGATCTGCCCCAGGGTGGCATGCACACAGTGCCTGGGTGTGGGTGAAGGGCAACTCAGACCTGAGGGCCCCTGGCATGGGACCAAGCCCCATGCCCCCACATGGTACAGCCCCTATCTTATCCCTCATCTTCTGCTGCAAGTTGCAAACAACAGGGGCAGCTGAGACTCACCAACTCATTACACGCAACAAATGCTACCCAGTGCTGGCTGCCTTGGGGCTGGATTTGAACCAGTGACCTAGAGTGGGAAGGCCCTTGGCCCATTGTCGTGAGTTCTCGGATCCTACGGGCAGGCACTGGGGTTCGTTCATCACTGGCCACTAAGGGAGTTTGGGTAGTGGTGCAGTTGGCGCCGATGCCTCCCCCCAGCCCTGGGCGGGATTGGATGCTCCAGGCACACGAAGCCCCGGTAGGCACTGATGTGAGCAGATGGCTGTTCAAAACAGCCAGCGCACTGACCCTGCGGACTGGTCCCAGAACGCAGCCACAGCCTGTCAAGGGGGGCCAGGGTCAGGGGCTGGATCTGGACAGGCAGGGGGCGCGCTGCAGCTGCACCCTCTCCCTGGGGCCCGGGCTGGGCTGGAGGGGAAACCCTGAGTGTGTTGGCAGGGGGCAGGGGCCTGACTGTCCTTTTCTCTCTCTCTCCCGCCTCCCCACCGGTCTGTCCCGCTCTCTCATCCCACCTCAGGGCACAGACCTGGTCCAGGTTTTGCCTCCCTCAATCCATTCTAACCATGGTGCCTCCCGGTTCCCATCACCAAAGCATCAGCCCCACCCCACCCCCCAAATTCAATGGAGAACCCCTCTGCCGCGGCCCCACCAGAGTCTGAGCTCCTGCCCGGCTCCCGGTTGCTATCCCTGCCCCTGGCGCCCCTCTGCCGAGCTTTACTCACAGACTAACGTGCAAGGGCTTGGGGGCAGGGGCCCAGCCTCGGGGTTCGGGGGGGAAAAGGGTCTCAGGGGGCGATAAACTGAGTCACCCCCGTATCCGCGGGATGTGTCACCCCATGCTGTGGCTGCCCCCCCCCCCCAAAAGCTGCCGATTCCAATTGTGAGGGAGCTTTAAGGTTGGGGAGGGCGCAGCCAAACCGCCTGGAACCCCGCGGGGTGCGCTCTCCTCTGGGGACCGTTCACACACACCCCCTTTCCCCAGTGCCGCTCTGCTGGGCCCAATCCTCAGCTGGGGCAAATCAGCAGAGGATCCGGCCCAGTGACTTCAGCGGCAACACGCCTGAACCAGGCCAGAACATGCCTCGCGCTCTTGGCTCCGCGCAGGTAAACAACCGAGCAGCCCCGGGCGCAGCTGGGAGAGGCTGTCAACATGTGCCCCAGCTGGTTCCGTTGTGCCTGGCAGGTGCTCAGCGCCGGGCTGAGGAAACCAGAAGTAGCGCTGCAGAGAATAACAACCCCCACGCCAGGGTCGTCTGGCCTGGCGCTGCCCACTGCTGCCGGGATCGGCCCGTATTCCTCTGCACGTTCCCATCGCGGCCGGAAATCCGGCAGGCCGCCGTTGCCCCCGGCGTCCTCCAGCTAATCGGCCTCCCCACCCCTGGGAGGTGCCGCTTCAAAGGGACGAGGCCACAGAACCTGTCTGCCGGGGCGTGTGGCTGCCAGCTCCCCAGCCGAGCATCACGTGGCCCCGGGCTCGGACGCGGGCTCTGCTCCCCCTTTCGCCGCGGCCCCTGGCCCCTTTTAACCCCTTTACTGCTGAGCCCCGTCTTTCAGCAACGCCCTACAAACCGTGCGCGGTGACCTACCTGGTACCAAGGGCTGCTGTGGGGGGGGAAGGGGTAGATTTTGTTGGCAGGTACCTGGTACATGAGTCAGCACCCAAGTGATGTATTCCAGCCCCAGTGATTTAAGAACATGTTGGAGCCGATAGGGCTGGGAGTCAGGACTCCGGCGTCTATCCCCAGCTCTGGGAGGGGAATGGGGGCTAGCGGTTAGAGCAGGTGCAGATGAATTTTAGTCCCTGCTCTGCTAATAGTTCACTACCTTGGGCATGTCGCAGCCCTTCTCTGCCTCAGTTTCCCACCTTTGTAAGGCCCCACATAAATGATGGCTGCTGCCTGTAGGGACAGCGGCACGCTTAGCAAAGGGGCGAGCTTAGCAAATGTCCTCAGGGAATGGCATCCCCTAAGCAGCAGCCGGGTGGGGTCTTCACAGCCCAGCCCCCTCCTCACCCGCCTGGCTGTATGGAGCAGGGAGTGAGCTCACTCTCCTGCCAGGCGGGGGGATGGGGGGATGGGCATCGCCAGGCCAGTCATTAAAGCAACGTACATGGGGGCTGCAAAGGCTGTCCAGTGAGAAGTGTGCACCAACGGGGAGTGTTTCATACTCACTTTGCACAAGTGTGCACGACTATACAAGGCCGGGCATGGGAACTTCAGGCCCTCTGGCCTGAGTCAGCCCATTGGCAAGAGGGCCCCGATGCTCCCGCACCTTGCCCCCTGGGAGATATTGCCGCTCCCACCCCGGGCTCACTGTGCACTGGTGCAAAGGCAGGAGGTGCAGGGCGCCGGAGCCTCAGGCCCAGAGGCTGTCTGGATTCATGGGCCTGACTGTGGCAGCGCAAATCAGGAACATTTCCATGCAAGTCAGCGTCAGGCCCAGCAAATCCAGGGCCGCCTGCCCCAGAACTGCGGGGTGTGGCTGCAGGGCCTTGCACTGGGTGCAGTCGGTTGCACTTGTGCAAAGTGGCCAATTTGCACTAGTGTCAGTGGCTCAGCAAGGGGCAGGATGAAGGGGAGGCCTCCCGGGGCATGCCCCACAGCTCAGAGCCCCAAGCGCCTCTCCAGCTGCGGCCCCCTCGCTCCTGAGAGGCTGAGATAAGGCTGGAGACATTGTCAGGGACAGGAAGAGGCAGATCCGGCCCGGCATTCCTGCCCTTTTTTGGTTTATCTGGAGCCCACCTTACTGCTCCCCTCCCCCCGTCGTGACCTGACCTCACGCCTGCTGGGCCAACCCCGGCTCCCCTGCCCTTTGAGCGGATCCAGCGGGACAGCAGGGGACAGGGGCACAGCGGTGTGTGGGTGCGGGGGGGGTCCTCATTTTTTAAATAAATGGGAATGTTCGGCCCCAGAAGGCGGGGGAGGGGCTGGAATTCCGGCTGCTAGCTGGTTTGTCATTGGCTAGAATTCCAGTGGCCAGGGCCCCTTTCCGGCTCTTGGGGGCCCGGCACATTGAAACCCTCGGCCCCCTGTTATTCTGGGAGCCAAAGTCAGGATCCCGTTGTGCCGGGCGCTGCACAGACACACTCAGAACCAGGCCCTGCCCCAAAGAACTGCCAGTCTAAACAGACAAAGGGCAGGAGGAGAAACTGAGGCACGGTGGGACAAGAGCCCAGGTGTCCTGAGTCCTGGTCTGGCGCTCTACCCACTAGTCAACGCTGCCTCTGAGCTGACTTCTGCAAGAGCCCGCAGCAGGAGGCCAGCGTGCTCTCCCGTCGCCCAGGCTGGGCTGACCCGCTTTTCCTGCCGCATGAAACAGACAACACTGGCGTGCACACGCCCCCTGGTTTTTTGGCTCTCCTCTCACGCACCCCATGGTGTGAGTCAGGAGCGGTTCCCTGCAGGCGCTGGGGGCCTGGCTCTCCCCCTGCCTGCCCCGGCAGATCGGAGCGGTGGCGTTGACCCCTGCTTTGCCCTGGTGAAAAGCCCCCGAGCTGAGCCAGGACAGACTTGATTTCCCACTGCCCTACAGCTGGCACCCCTGGCCACTCCTGTGCAGAGTCCGAGCCGCTTCCTGCCTGGGTTCTGCTCCTGACTCTGGAAGGGGAGTGGGGTCTAGTGGTTGGAGCAGGGGCCCGGGAGTCAGGACTCCTGGGTTCTGTTTCCAGTTCAACGAGGAGTGTGTGGCTAGTGGGGGCCTAGTGACTCAGGCTTCCCAATGTAAGCAGGAGCAGAATCAGGCCCTCTCTCTCCACCCCCGCTCGACTCCCCCGGCCGACTGCCGGGTCACTGCTTCTGGGCTAACTGAGGCAGCCGGTCACGAGCGGCCCCTCCCATGCACCCCTGCCCTCTGACTCCATGGTCCGGAGCCTCCCTAGCAATCAGCCAGGGCATGAGCCCCCGATCCCTGCTCCATCTCCCCATTACCGAGGGCAGGGCAGGGCAGCTGGAAGTGCCCGCGGCCCGCAAAGCCCTTTTCTGTCTGTGCTGGGTTGCGAGGCGTCCGCTTACTCAGGAGCCAAGTGGGGCCGAGTGAAGGCTGAGCCAGCGTGGCGCCCTGCCTGCCAAGCGGCAGCTTGGCACGATGCAGACTAATTACAGAGGAGCGCCAACCTGACAGGCCCAGAGCCGGGGGCGGGCATGCCAGGCGGGGGTGTGGAGGGCCAGGGGCGGGACGCGACGCTGGAGGCAGGGCTGCAGGGGATGTGTGGGGAGGGGGGATCCAGGTATCACTAGCATGTGCGCATGTTGTGCGTGTGTGTGCGTCTGTGCAGCATTGTTTACTGGCAGCCAGGACACTGTTTTCTTCTGCGTGGCCCCCACTTTCCCTGGGGCACCTGTCCCAGCCCAGCGCGTGCAGCCGCTCCCCTTCTTCACCCCGCACAACCCCGGGCTACGTGCACCCTGCCGCTGTTCTCCCGCTGGCCGTGTTTGGTGAGCGCTCTGTGTTTGTGTTCCCGCTGAGGTGTTTGCAGAGCCCCCAGCCTCTGAGACAAAGACGAAATCACAGCTGGGTTTCACTTGGCAACGGGCCGGGGATGGTTCCAACGCGCCGTGCCTGGCATGGGGAGGATGGAGAGTTTGTAGCCACCTGAACCAGATGCAAACTGGGCTAGATACAAGATGCGGCACCGTTTGGGACCCTGCTTGGGGACGGAATGCAAACGGGCTTAGGCCAAGAGCCAGGGCTGACCAGGTGGGGGGCAGAGGGGGCAATTCTACTGAGCCCCCAGAACGCCTGTAACAATGGGGTCATGTGAGAGCCCTAAACTCATCCGATTGGGAGAGCGAGGGGCTGGGAGTCAGGCCTCCTGGGTTCTGTCCCCGGTTCTGGGACAGTAGGATCTAGGGGTTAGAGCAGGAGACAAAGTCCCATCCAGATCCTGCCGACTGGCCCCTCCTTCTCCCAAAGCCCTGTCTCCTCAGCTGGCTCTGGGGCAGGGTGAGAGCCAAGGCAGCATCCCCCAGGCTCTGTGACCTCCTTGGGATTCCTGCACCTCCCGTGGCAACTCGGGACATCCAGGCCAGGCCCCAGACCTTGGCCTCAGGCTTGGCAGAGCTGACATGCTGCGTTCTGTCCCAGACGAATCACCCGGGCGCTAACTATGTATCTGTCCCAGACCCAGCCTCCTCCCCTTGTATGGGAGAGAAACCGTCCCAGGACAGGAAAAGCACCAGCCACAACAAGGCACTCAGGGTTGCATCCGTCTGCTGGAGCCGAGGCACGGGGAGGGGACCCCAGAGCCGGTCTCTGGGGCACTGCCAATGGGTTGGCCTCTGTGACGAACTGGGACTGTTCTTGCTGGGGTGTGGGAATGCTGACAGGGGAGTGTGACTAGGATGGTCTGCATCGGGGGATGGGAGTCGGCCCGAGGGAACATACCTGAGCTTGTAACATGAGAACCCAGAGGGGTTGGAAGTCAGGTGACTCCGGGGCCCGGGAAACTGAACAAAGGCTGTGGGAGGGGTCGCTGAAGGCAGAGTGCTGGAAGCAGGCTGGAGAGATGGCTGGGAGGCAGAGATGGCTCTGACCCCCCAAGGGGGGTGGGCTGGCATGCCCTGGGACCCCAAGCTGGACCTAACTGAGGGGGGCCCTGTTGTCTGTGCCTGCAAGACCTGTCTTGGACTGTATTCCTGTCATCCAAATAAACCTTCTGCTTTACTGGCTGGCTGAGAGTCATGGTGAATCGCAGGAAGCCGGGGGTGCAGGGCCCTGAGTCCCCCAATACTCCGTGACAGCCTCTCTGGCCATGGAGCGCCTGCCGCTGAGTGTGGGCACAGGCCTGAGCCAAGGGGCTCAGGGGAACAAAATGTGCGGTGGGACCGGAGAGGCACAGCGTGGGGGAAACGCCGTGGGGTGTTGCAGTCCGAGCAGCATGCAGAGGCCTGGGCGGTGCGTTAGCAGAGCTGCAGCGGCACTTAGGTGGGTCTGAGCCCAGGTGTGCCGTGGCCGGGTCTGGCCAGCACCCAGGCTGGGCAATGCACGCAGTGCATACGCTCCTGCGGCAGGCGGGCCAGGGTTTGAGCGGGACCAGGAGCCACAACATTCAGGGGGGCGCAGGCAGCGCAGCGTGGAATGTGCTTGTGTCTGCAGGGGATGGGCCCAGCCAAGCTGCCCGGTCAGTCTCAAGGACAAGCTGAGGATGCAGCCCTCAGTTTTCAGGGACCTCGGAGCTGAACCCACGGGCCAGGAAGGCGCTTTCCTCCGGCCGGGCCCACTGACGTGACCGCAGGCCAGTTCCTCCCCCCACTGAGGGGCTGTATTGTGCAGATGGCCGGGTGGGGCTGATGCAGAGAGGTGCCCTGGGCCTGTGAGCGAGCGTGTGTGCAAAGTTGCCTCTGCTCCCGCCCAGCCCTGGGGTGGAGCTGGGACAAACCAGCAGGTTAAATCAGGCCAGGGCCCAAACAGCGTCTCCGTCTCTGCTGCTTGAACGGGGAGCTGAGCGAGCGAGGAGCAATGGAGGCTCAGGGCGTGAGCTTGCCAAGATGTGCAACCCCCGTGCACACATGCGCACCTGTGCACGCACAGACACACCCAGAGCCCAGCACAACCACGTACGTGCAAAACCATGGACCCCCCCCCACCCCATGCAACAGATTCCCAAGGTGTTCAGCACCCTGCAGGCTCCCCCTGTTCTTTATGGAGACGGGGTGGTGGTGGGGGAATTCTCCATTGTTCTCTGCTGGGGGGGTTCTCCATTGTTCTCTGCTGGGGGGGTTCTCCATTGTTCTGGAGGTGGGGCTGCTCAGCTCTCTGCCCAGGCAGCCAGGATGCCATGCAAACAGGCGCTGCCCACTCTGCCCTGTGCTGGGAGGCAGGATGGCACTCTCGTCTCCAGCGACCTGCTTGCTAAAGTCACGGGCTGGGCTCTGGAGATGGCGCTGTGCCGGGGCCCAGCCACTTTGCACCAGGCCTGTCGAGCAGATGATTCGTTTTCCTTTGGCAGGTCATGGCCAGCCCCAGGACGTGCCAGTCTCCCGCCACCAGGACGCCTCCCGGCTGGCTTGAACCTGGCAGAGGCAGCTTTGGTACTGAACAGGGAACTAAGAAGGACCAACACCTTCCCAGTGCGTAACGAGTCATTAATACTAGCCAACCAGGCCGCTTGGTGAACAGTGAGCGCTCGCTGCAGGGCGTCGCGTGCCTGTGGAGGTGAAATGAACCCGGTAGCTGCTGCAGTCCCCAAAACAGGGTTAACAACTGGTGCTTACCGAGCAGCTGGGACTAACTGGGTGAAACTGACATGCACCACATGACCTATCCTAGCAGCACCAACTTCACCCCCCCACCCCACAAACAAGGTCCTGGGGGAAGCCAGAGCTGGTTCCGCTCCGCTCCCAGAGACCCAACCAGCCGCGCTCTTTGCAGGCTGCTAGATTAGCCCCCCTGGTTTGGCGAAAGCTGATTGCAGCAGCTTGCAGGGCGTGAGTCCTTATCAGCGCTCCAGCCTGTGCCTTTGGGATCTGCAGCGGTACTAGTCAGTGCAGCCTTTGGAACACAATGTTCTTCCATCCCAAGGGCCCCGGGTCATGCGGTGACAGAGGCCGTGGGTGTGGTGGAGGCGAGGAGCGGTGTGCAGCGGAGAGCAGGCCGGCTGGGGGACATGGGGCACAGTAGAGGGAAGCAGAGAGAAATCTGGCTCTGTTTCAGGGCGTTCGGTGAAATCCTGCATTACCAAGGAGCTGTGCACCTGGGGTGAGGGGCCCAAAGTGTTTTGCAAAAGAAATGCACCCCACAGCGCTGGAATGCAGCCACTTCTGGGGCGGTTGGAGGGGGAGGCTGGGAGTCAGGACTCCTGGGTTCTAGGCCTGGCTCTGCTTCTCTGTGTGGCCTTGTTGCAAGTCACTTCACTGCTTTGCACCTCAGTTTCCCCATCTGTAAAAAAAGGGTGTAATCCTTCTTGAGTGGTGCTAGGAGGCTGCATTTGTTAATATTGGGGAAGCGCTTGGAGCTCCTCGGCTGGAAGGTGCTAGGGAGGGTGTCATTAACGAGCGTGCCTCGTCAGCGCCTGTCGGATCCCGCTCTCCCTCCTCCCACACCAAACTGTTTCACGCTGTATGCTAATGAGGGTTATTGTCATCAGAAGCACTGACGTTGGCAAGGCAGCGTAACAACCTGCGAGCGAGGAAGGAAAGGTGTGAGTGTGAGGTGTGTGTGTGTGAACGGCGGCGGGGGGGGGGGGGGAGGAGGAAAGCTACGCATGCAGGAGTGAAACCAACGAGGAGGAAGTACTGACCTCGCGTGCGACACGTTAGAGCCAGCTCAGAGCTGGAGCTGAGCAGGGTTTTTGAGCTGCGTGTTTCCTGCAGGTGGACAAGTGGCAACGGGCAGTTATAGTGCAGACACCTAGTCTAATAACTGGTGCGGGGGGGGGGGGGGCTTCAGTATACCTGGGTTCTGGTAGAAGAATGAGGGTGAATAGTTAGAGCAGGGGGACTAGAATTCATGATTCCCAGTGCTATTCCTGGCTCTCAAAGGTAGAGCAGGGGATGGGGAGCCAGGACTCCTGGGTTCGCCCCTGGATGCTGGGAGGATGATGTTGCCTAGAGGTTGGAGCAGGGCGGGTTCTCTTCCTGGCTTTCCTACTGATTCCCTGGGTGATGTTGGACAAATCCTACCCCCATGCCTCGGTTTCCCCATTTGGAAGTTAAGGCTAACGGCACCTTTGTCAGTTGCTCTGAGAGTCATGGCACAAACGTGCAAAGTGGTGTTGCTCGTGCAACGTGTTACTGCCTTTGCAAATGCGAACATTCCATTACGTGCACGACTGCTCCCTGAGGCAGGGACGGCAGAGACTGGTGTTTGGAAACCGACCTTGGGGCCAGAGCCGCAGCTGGTGTAAGTTGGCCCAGCTCCACTGGCCTCAATGGGCCAGATCACCAGAGGGCGAAATCAGTGTCGCTCCATTGACTGCTTAAAAGCTGAAATAAGGGGACGTGTCTCAAGGTTTGTTAGGTTATTTAACCCATCCCGTCCCGCAGGGGCTGGATTGATGCCCTGGCAATGGGCAGCCAGTAACCTGGGATCCGGGTAAGTATGGGCGGCAGCAGGGAAAGGTTGCCCCTTCAGTGCACCTCAGCCCCCGATGCTTGTGCACACGCTGGGGATGCACGTGCATGTTCTGTGCATGTGCAAGGGAAGACGGCAGGTGGAGGTGCACGTGAAAAATGTGTGCACACCTAGGCGCGTGCCTCTGCACACTAGGGCCTGCTCTCACCAGCCCATCTCAGTCCATCAGGGCTCTCTGAGGTGGTATGTGACAAGCTGGCCGCCCTGTGCCCTGCTCCAAAGGAGAGCGGGAGCCCTGGGGGCAAGGACACCCCTGGAGTAGACGATGACCCTGCCTGTAGCAAGGCTAGGAGCGTGAGTGAGCAGCGCTATCAGATGTGCTGGCTGCGTGGCCACTGGGCCTCCCCAGAGACCTAGCTTCTGAGCTGCTATCCTAGGCCCCACCCTGGGCTTCCCGCTGCACCTCACTCCTGAACTACCCACCCTGGGATTGTCCAGTCCCGAGCTCCCCGCTGCACCTCACTCCTGACCCTGCTCCCAGGATAGTCCCAGGGGGAGCTGGCTAATCAGGCCAGATGCTGTGGGCCTGTGTCAGCCAGAGGGGATAGGCTGAGACCCACCAAACCGAGTTACACGTGTGAGTGAGGCTTTAGGGGCTGAACAGAAAGAGTGGGGCTCGACCCCCAGAAGGGCCTCCTGGGTGAGGGCTAAGCCAGAATCAGGTGCATCACTTCCTTATTGGCTTGTTTGGCCACCTGGCTCTATTTGCGTAGCCCTTGCCACCTGTTCGGCAGCTGCTACCAGGTCAGGCACAGAATGCTTCACGGCTTTGCGTGTCATCCTCTCCCTGTTGCTTCTCCCAGGGGAATCCCCAGCTCTCCCTCCCTTCCTGAATGCTTCCAGCCCAGCCTGGGTCATGGAGTTTGTGCTGGGGAAACCGGCAGCACTGGTGCCTGAGTCATTAAATAGCTACACTGCCCGGGCCGCCGGCGTCTTGCGACTGAGGCACTCAGAGCACCATGTAGCCTTTGCTCCTTCCCCAGGAAGAAGGGAGGGGGGGAGGTAGGGTTATCGCGCCCATTTCAGCGATGGGGAAACTGAGGCACGGAACAGGGCTGGGACGTCCCCAGGGTTACGCAGTGAGTCAGTGGCAGAGTGGCGACTGGATCCCAGGAGTCCTGACTCCCAGGCCCTTGCTCTGACCACTAGACAATGCTCTCCCCTCCCCCGCAAACCCTCTCCTTAGGCCCTGAATGGGTGCAGCAAAGGCTGATGTCCCTCATAGCCTGCTCTATGCTGGTGGATCTCAGCCCTGCGTGGCAGCCCTCCACCTGCCGTAGGGCCAGGGCTCAACTCCCCACCCCGCAACACAGAAGAGCAAAGCCGTGCCCCATACACTCATTCCTCTGTGCCATCCGGCCCCCTCGGTCTGCGAGCGCGGACACACCTCGCCGCCCTGTTTCTAACCAGCCTCAGGGCAGGGCAGGAAGAGGTGGGCACGGCTCCTGAGTGGCTGCTTCTCTTAGGGGGCCTGATCCAGGGCGGAAAGATTCCTGTCGGCTGCCGTGGGTTCGGGGTCAGGTCCCCAGGGAGGGCATAAGGCTGCGGGGACGTATCTCTGGTGATGGGGGTGTGGATGCCCCCTCTCCTCCATCCCTCCCTCCCTTGGCCCCTGGGGATCAGATGGTGTCAGCCACCGTCTCCCCTCCGGGCTGGGAGCATCACTCGCTGCTCAGCTGCCTCCGGTGTGGTTGGTGGTTGTGGTGACTTCATCACGGAGACACTGGGCTCCGAGTCCCTCCGTCTGGAGGCGGCGCAGGGGATTTCTGCTGAGCCCATGTGGCTGGGAGAAGCCCCCCCAAGCACAGAGCGTGGGCGCGGAGGGGGCGGGCTTGTGGGTGCCAAGCAGCCAGCAGGTCTGCCAGGAGCTTGGGGGGGGTTCCCTGGCCCGGGGAGGATGAGGCAGCCTGCTACTGGCAGGGCTCAGAACCACCCCCTGCCCACACAGCCTGGGGGAGTTGTGCTCAAAGGGCAGCTTCCTGCATGGCAGTGCCCGCCACGCCACCCCCTCATTCCCCACACCCACGAGCCGGGGGCTGCCCAGCCGGGGAGACGGGCGGATCTCTGGATGGGGGGGGTCCCCCCCTGGAGTCCCCCTGGCTGGAGTCTAACCAGCAGGCTAACTGGGGGAGCAAGGCTTCATTGCCCATTCCCAGCCGCCGGGGAGGGGGTGGAGCTGGGAGTCCATACTGGGGCCTTAATGACAGGAGTGCAGGGGCAGTGGCGATTGCAGGCCAATACACACAAGACGAGCACACGTCCATGGACACCCACACGCACGCATGCCCACGGGAACACGCGTGGGCTAGCACGCCCGGAGCTGCACACCTACGGGATGGGCTCACCCTCCAGCTGCAAACAGGTGCCTCAAGTGCCCTTGCCACTGCTGCATGTGCAAAAGTGTGTGTGTGTGTGTGTGTGCACACAATGACCCCCTCATCTACCTGTGCAACTGCATATGTATTTTATACACCTACCCTTTTTTCCCCAAACAGCCCCCCCCCCCATTTTCTTCCATATTATTTATTTAGGTTCTTCCAGTTTGGGGAGATTTGTCAGTTTCATGTTTGTTTCTTGTGAGTCCCACTCGGTTGCATTTCCTGATTTTCAAGCTCTGGCACAAAGCTGCAAGGATGGGGGGGGGGCGCTGCAAATCTTGCAGGTTGGGGGGGACAGGGGGAGTATTTTTGTGCAGAGGAACCCAGACTCCATTAGATTCTCTCATGTCGGCTTCCTAGAAACCCTCCTCTTGTCTTAGCTCTTCACAAACACTTTGTTCCCTGCAGAAGCACCAGGGTTTCCCCTCAAGCCTGACTGCCTGCCCCAGGGGTGGCACAGGGAGCCCAGACCACAGGGAAGCAGCTGTTCAGTCTGGATTTCGCTTTCTAGATGCAGGTCACACTCCAGAATTGAAAGCGATAGCTGTGCCGAGGGTCGGCTTCACCGCAGTCTGAGATGGGACACGGGAATTGAAGGCAGCTCTCAGCGGCGGGGGGGTGGGAGAGGGCACAACTTCTCCTCAGTGCTGGGTGTCCAGGGCATGGCCCTAGTGCACGGGCTCCCTATGCCCATGGAAAGATGCAGGCCCACCTATCAGTGTGTGTCTCTTCCCTGCAGCCCCCGTGGTCTTGGGAGTGTAACCCATCGCAGACTGGCAGCCAAGGGGACTAGCTGCAGCAGTGGAGACAGGCAGATGCCGCCGGGCAGCCAACCCTAGCATCCCCTCCCCCCCACCAACCCCTGGGTCAAAACAAGCCCCCAAACCATGGGGCAGCTCATTCCTGTATTTCCTCCTGACCCATTACCTCAGCCAGTCAGGAGGAACCAGCGTGAGGCTCAGGAGACCCAGGCTCCACTTACCCCAGTCTTGCCCACCCCTCTGTGCCTCAGTTTCCCTCCTGCAAAACAGGGACACCAGCAGTGGAATAGATTTAAAGCACTAGAGTGTGATCTTGATTGGGTGGGACAGGCCCCCCCATTACACTGATGCAGCAGGGGAGGTTAGGCCAGATTTCCCATTAGCTGAGCCTGCGTGCACGGCTTGTTCAAATTAAAGGCTATTTTCACTAGCCAGTCACTGCTGCCTGTAGCCCACAATTGGGGCTGGTGCCCTTTTAAATACCTGGCAACTAAAAAAACCCCAGCGTCTAGTTCCCTGTTTATGCTGCACAGGTAGGGGCTGGTTTAGCTGCCCCCACCCTGCAGCAGAGCCATGGGGGGGGGGGGAACTTTTCTGCCCACAAGGCTCCAAGGAGGAGGAGAGAAGGGTGTTTTCCCCCTCTCAATCTGCACGCAACACTA